>NC_136057.1:488161618-488376618 GCF_964261635.1 Lissotriton helveticus
CAGTCTGAGATAATACATATCATGTGACTAGATACCATCAGTAATATAAAGAGTAAAGTAAATAAATGTGCATACCATTGCAGGACGGTGGGAAGTAGGAAGGCTCATCTTACTGGAAGAGATGGCGAAGTACAGCTTGGCCCACAGCTGCATCCTGCATCAGTTCCGTGTCCAGGCAGTAGTGTCTGGTAAAGGTGTGCGGCGATTTCCAGGTGGCCGCTCTGCAGATGTCCAGAATCGGTACACCAGCGAATAGTGCTGCCGATGTGGACACAGCTCTCGTGGAATGTGCTCGGACTGTGGAATGTAATGGACGTCCGGCTTTGTCATGACAAAATGCAATTACTGCCGATATCCATCTGGAAATGGATTGTTTGGAGAGTGGCATGCCTTTTCTCGGCCTGCTGAAGGCAACGAAAAGTTGTTTTGTCTTTCTGAAAGCTTTCGTTTTGTCCAGGTAAAATTTTAGACATCTCTTAATGTCCAAAGAGTGAAGAGATCTTTCAGCCACTGTGCCTGGGTTCGGGAAGAATGAGCGAAGCACAAGCGGTTCATTGAGATGGAAGTCCGAGGGGACTTTAGGAATGAAACGGGGGTTGGTTCTTAATATGACTCTGTCCTCTCTAAATTGCAAGAAAGGATCCTGTATCGAAAGAGCTTGTAACTCACTGACCCTTCTTCTGATGTTAAAGCTAAAAGAAGTGCAGTTTTCCAGGAAATGTATTTGATATCAGCCCTATGGATAGGTTCAAATGGATGTTTCATTAATTGATTGAGTACAATATTCAGATGCCACGTTGGTGGTATTCGCCTTGGTCTAGGGAAAGATCTGTAAAGCCCTTTAAGAAACTGTTTTATCAGTCTGTTGGACCATAGTGAAGGGCCTTTTGAAGACCTCGTGAAGCGTGAGATTGCTGCCAGGTGTACCCTGATGGAAGCATGCGCAAGACCTGTTTGGGCCAGATGCAGGAGATAAGGCAGTATCTGCTCTGGAGTGATCCTGAAAGGGTGTATATTGTTGTCTTTACACCAAATACAAAATCGTTTCCATTTCAAGGAATAAGTTTTGTTCGTGCTAACTGCTCTTGCTTTAGCTAGGACTTCCTTGCACTCCTGCGGGATGCTTAGGTGACAGAATTCTCGGTACTCAGGAGCCAAGCCGATAATCTGAGAGATTTCAGATTCGGGTGGAGTATCTGGCCTTTGGACATCGAGAGTAGAGAGGGATGTTGAGGCAGTTGGATTGATGGTCGGACTGAGAGGCGACGGAAGTCCGCAAACCAATGTTGTCTCGGCCAGTATGGGGCAATGAGAATCAATGTGCAATGCTCCATTTTCATTTTCCGGATGACTCTGCTTATCAGGGGAAATGGCGGAAATGCGTACGCAAACACGTTGCGCCATGCGATGGAAAATGCATTTCCTAATGACCTCTGTTGGGGATGCCAACTTGCGAAGCCGTGGCATTTTTTGTTCTCCTTGGTGGCGAAGAGGTCTATTTGTGGTTTTCCCCATGCCGAGAAGATGTTGTCTAGAACTTGTTGGTTCAGTTCCCATTCGTGGGACATTGACCTCTGTCTGCTGAGAGCGTCTGCTATGACGTTGTCTTTTCCTGGGACATACTCTGATGTTAATGTGATGTTGTTGAGTAGTAGCCAGTTCCAAATTTTTTGTGATTCGCGAGACAGCGTCAGCGAGCGTGTCCCTCTCTGCTTGTTTAAGTAGTGCATTGTGGTCGTGTTGTCCGTCCTCACTAGCACTGCTGAATTTTTGATGCGAGGGAGGAATGCCTGTAGGGAGTGAAGGACTGCACGTAGTTCTAGGAGGTTGATATGCAGAGCCTTCTCTTGCTCCGACCATCTGCCGCTGATTTGTAAGTCTTGAAGGACTGCACCCCATCCTTCGAGAGATGCGTCCGTCGTTATGACGTGTGGAGTTTCTGGTAACAAGAACGTGAGACCTTTGGATAGGTTCTTGTGCTTCATCCACCAACCCAGTGTCTCGGATATTTGTCGAGTGATGACTATGTGATCTTCGAAGGAATCTGTACATTGGGTCCACTGTTTGGTCAGGGCCTCCTGAAGGGGGCGCATTCTGAGCCGACAGTGAGGGATGAGTAGAATGCAGGAAGACATCATCCCTAGAAGAGATTTGAAAATCCTTACTTTGATGGTTTGTTTTGAAGATATTGCGGTAGCTAGAGTCATCAGTTTGCTTTTTCTTTCCTGAGACGGGAAAGCTTTGGAGGAAATGGTGTTGATAGTGGCCCCCAGGAATGTTATTATCCTGGTGGGTTGTAAAGTAGATTTTTCGAAGTTGAGAGTCAAACCTAGGTTCCGGAAAATATCGAGACAGGCGTTGGAAGACAGCTGCGCGTCTGTGAGAGACGGTGCTTTCACCAGCCAGTCGTCCAGGTAGGGGAAGACCTGGTGATTCTGTTGTCTCAGGTAAGCTGCCACAGGAGCCAGGCACTTTGTAAAAATGCGAGGCGCTGATTTGAGGCCAAATGGGAGGACACAAAATTGGTAGTGGAGACCTGCTACTTCGAATCGTAGGAATTTTTTGTGTCGTCTGTGTATTGGGACATGGTAATATGCATCTTGCAGGTCCAAAGATGTCATAAAGTCTCCTTCCTCCAGGGAGCCTAAGATTTCCTGGATAGTCACCATTCGAAACGATTGGCTTTTCAGGAAGGCATTGAGCGCCCTGAGATCTAGAATGGGCCTCCATTTCTTCTTTTTCTGTTGGATTAAAAAGAAGCGGGAATAAAATCCCTTTCCCTTTTGAGCTGATGGGACTCGCTCTATTGCTCCCTTTTTTATCATGGAAGAGATTTCCTTTAGTAACATACGAAGGTGTTTGTGATGATGTTTGTGAGGAGGAGTTAACGGTGGGATGGAGTTGAATTCCAAGGTGTGACCGTGTTGAATTAATTGTAGTACCCACCGATCCGTCGTAATCAATTTCCAATTGTGGAGGAAATGTGTCAGCTTGCCACCAATTTTGAGCGGACAGGACGGTGGAGGGACTGGCTGCGGGAAATGGTCATTGTCTTCCGCCAGCCGTTTTCTTTTGAGATTTGCCCCTGAAGTTCGATCTCCCGTAGGAGGTCTGACGACTTTGTTGTTGCTGTCGCTGCGGATATTGTGAGCGATTTTGATTGTATGAGTATGTGGATTTGCCTTGATAGGATCCTCTGTATGTGGATTGTCCTCTTCCTCTGTGCCCTCGAAAGGACTGGTTTCTGAATTGTAAAGTCCCGAGAGCTCTTGCAGTATCGGTGTCTTTCTTTATCGTCTGCAAGGCTTCATCTATTTTAGCTCCAAATAGTTGTTTTCCGTCATAGGGCATATCTACAACTTTGGTTTGTACCTCTTGTCTGAAGGACGTCGCTTTGAGCCATCCTTGTCTGCGCAAAACTGCGGCGCCTGCAAGCTGTCTGAAGCCTGTCATGGCGACATCGACGGCTGAATCTATGATTTCTGATGCTGACATTTGACCTTCATGAAGGAGTACCTGGACCTCATCTTTCAAGTTGTCAGGTACGTGCGTGAGATATGGAGCAATATCTTCCCATAGTTGCCTATTGTATCTGCCTAGCAGAGCAATGGCGTTGGCCACTTTGACCGTCATGGCTGACGTTGTGGAGAAGCGTTTGCCTATGCCATCTAATTTCCTGCCCTCCTTGTCTGGTGGTGCTGACAGTGGCGAGGATGGGTTTCTGGAGTTCTTCTGGGTGGCTTGAGTGACGACCGAATCTGGTTTTGGATGTGAATTAAAGCAAGTGGGTGCCGTTGACGGAGCTCTATATTTTTTATCCAGTCTAGGGACCACTATTGAAACAGATGCAGGTGTTTGCATGAGTTGTAGCCCCTGTTCCCAGATGTGCTCTATTATGGGAATGGACCTTGCCTCCTTCCTTATGGGGTCTTTAAAGTCATACAAGAAACAATCCGTTACTTTTGTTTCCATTGCCATGTGAAATCTAGTGGCCGCTCTCTCTATTAAATTGTGGAATCCACCGATATCCACTGGTGGAGAGTCTGACGTGCTGGGTTCCGGTGTGGCCGGAGAATGAGCAACGTAATCCTCATCATCTCTGTTTTGAGAGAGGTCATCTCTAACCTCACCTTCCTCAGGAGGTTCGTCGTCATCATCAGAGGATTGGATGTTGTGAACTTGTTCACTATCTTGAGGAATAACCAAAGGCGCTGGTCTTGTCCTTGGTGATCTTTGCTGTTTGGAAGATTCTTGAGAATTGTCATGTGAAGGTGTCGCCGATGATTCTGGGAATCGTTTTTTATAGTCTGTGATCAGGAATTGAAGATCATTAACTATCTCAGCCGGCAATACGATCATTGGAGTGACTCGAGTATGTACCTGAGCCTGAACAGTGTCCTCCGTAATAATAACATCATCTCCGTCATCGTCAGTACTCTGGCATTTGACATTGAGATCTGACGGGCTAGTAGCTTGTTCGAATTGTTCATCATCTGATTCGTCATCTTGTAGTATGTGAGAAGGGAGCTGTGTTTGAACCCTACTGGGTGATGTTAATTCGGGCGTAATAGTGAGTTTGGTGACCTTTTTTGATGGAACCAACTCCGCTTTTTTCCATGGCGTCGATGATGTCGTCGTCGACGAGGTCGTCGTTGGTGCCGTCGACGGTATCGACGTCGATCGTTTTTCAAGCGTCGAGTGTCCCTTCGCCGATGAAGCTGTCGTCGACGGGGCGGTCGTCGACGGTGCGGCCGTCGAAGGTGCCTTCGCCGTCGTCGATGTGGCCGTCGACGGTGCCTTCGCCGTCGTCGATGTGGTCGTCGACGGTAATTTCGCCGTCGTCGATGTGGTCGTCGACGGTACTTTCGCCGTCGTCGATGTGGTCGTCGACGGCAGTTTCGTCGTCGTCGGCGTAGTAGCCGTCGACGGTGCATTTGTCGTCGGCGGTGCTCCTACCGTCGTCAGTGTCTTCGTCGACGATGCGGTGGATGTCGACTGAATTCTCGTCGACGATGTCGGTGTTTTCTGTTTTGTCGACGACGACGGAGTTTTGACAAACGATTGCTGTTTTTTAATAAGTACAATCGACGATATTGGCTTACCCGTCGTCGACGAGTGGGTGGTCGTCGTCGTTGAAGTCAAGGCTGACGATGCCACCGTCGTCGAGACTGTCGTCGTCGATGTGGAGACATAGTTCGTTTTTCTTGAAGAGAACGTCGTGGAAGTAGACGACGAGGACTGCGATGGCTTTCTGAAGGTTGCAGCATCCTTCACAGACGTGTCAGATCTTGCCTCAGAAGACTTTGAAGTAGTCTTTTTGTGAGGGACGTCTGAATGGCCAGGGGAAGCCTCCCTTGGCCTTTTTAAGGACAGTTTTGAGGAAACTGAAGCCATTTCACTGCCCTCCGAGGAGAGCACCTCATCATCTCTGGTTTTGAGTCTGTTTAACCAGAGGAGCAGTCTGCCTTCTCTATCCTTAAGTGTTTTGGTAGAGAATGTTCTACATACCCTGCAGTCCTTTACTGTATGGTCAGGGTAGAGGCAGTAGAGGCAAGTCTCATGCTTGTCGTCGACGTGCAGTCTCTTCTTGCCACAAGAAGAACAAGCTCTGAAGAGTCCTTTTTTCTGTTGATCAGTCATAGTTGAAGTATAATCCAAGTTTTTTGAAGAAAAGGAGAGAATTTGAAGAAACCTGAGGAGAGCTCAGGTGGGGACTCCCTAGCACAACGTGCGGTAGAAAATCTGAGAGACTGAGGCTCCTGGCAGGAAGGTTCTAGAGGGAGGTGGTAGCTGATTGGCTACCTTTGGAAATTTGGTCCTTTTTTTACAAAAGGACATAGATAGGCTACTAAGGCAAGGCCCTTAGGCCTATTTTTCTCTATGTATGTCTATAGGACATTACTTTTCTATTACCGGGGCTCCCATCTCGACGACGGGGAATGATTCAGGCATGTGAATCTATGAAAGACACCCATAATACTGGATAAACCATTAATTATCTCCTCCTCATTAAAGTTATTCTTTTTAAATGAATCGTAAATTTCTTTTACATTCCTCACGCTCGCTGGCAATCCAAAAGATTAATTTAAACTTGTTGGTTTATATATTTCATTTAATAAACCATTTCTTTTTCGAAGGGTTAATTGTATATCAATTGTTACTCTGTTTAACACATATATATACACAACTCATACACATATATATATATACACAATATACAAACCACTTATTTATGTACAAAAAAACACAAAATAACACAAATATCCTTGAACCTTTTTCACAGTTCTTTGCCCACAATAATATCAAAAGGATGTTTTTCGATCAATTATACAAGAACATTCCTTATTAACAGGTCACCTGACCAAAACCAAAACAGGAGTATCCATGGTACAATCCCTTTAACATCTCATCATTTTTGTACTCCTTTTAGTTCATTTCATGTGTTCGAAGATTTTGAGGCGTTGAGGCTCTGAGTGATGGTATGGGTTGCGATGCCTAAGGATCCATCGGATGTTCATGGAGGGCTTCGGAATGAGGCTGAATGCTGGATTTGGCATTAGGGAGGGATCCGCTGTTGGTAGCCCCACTGAAGCCCAACTTGTATCCTTAGGGCCTGAAGGAACTCCAGCGCGATCAGGTGGAGTACCAAAGATATTGTGCACAGCCAACCTGAGCTAACAGATCTACTGTGGCATCCCTGATGGCACAGGGTGCATCGGGAGCAGTTGTCGGAATCACTTCTGAAGTCTGGGAACAACTCTGCAGCCTAGAGATACCTGTGCATCATGCGACTCAGATTGTTGTGAGTGGTGGGAAGATAGAGACCCATGCTTGTAACTCTTGTGCAGCTCAGATTTTATTGGGACCTACCCAAACTCTGTTACTTCGACGAAGACCAGTCCAGAGATCGAACTTGGGAGCGAGAGCATGTCTGCACCCTCAACTTCAACCAGGACAGTGTCTTCTTTGACTTCTTACGTAGTTCAGTGAGGTCAAGTTTGGCTTTGCTGTGGTAGGATGCCAAGTCATGCTTGGACCCAAAGCACCAGAGACAGACCTGGTGGGTATCGATTACCGACGTCTGACAAAGACAATCCTACCAGTCTGCTTAAACCATGTTATTTTAGGGGAATACATTGCACACTGAGAAACAACTGTGGAAAATCTTGTCAGACTGACGGAATTTGAAGGAGCTCTCGATCTGTGTTGGAACGCGGGAAAAGAAAGGAAGTGATGTCAGCGCGGGGAAGTAGTGCAGATATACAGGCCCGACTTAACATCTAGGGCAAGATGGATCCAATAGGGAACCACATGATACCACCTACCGACGTTAGGCAAATTTGTTATCAAACGTTTCTGGATCCAATGTGCTGCCGGGGTACATTTACAAGGTGAGGAATCTGTGGATAGTAGTCTCTATCTGTAAAAAATACAATTTCACAGTTCACAACTTCTGACATGTTCAAATGTCCACAATCGTTGATGAAGGAGCACAAATATGGTGGTACTGAAAAGTATGTACAACTAAAAGAAAGTATTAAGATTCTAAAAACAAATTCTAAATTTTGAATCAATTGGCTTGCATAATTGAAATAATAATGAAATATTTGAAGACTATTATGGGTGATATTAAAACAGCCTTTTGAATGTTAGGCGTTTTCAATTTACCTGTGCTTCTTTAGCTGGAAATGGTGTGTAGCACAGATGACATGAGGCTGTTAAGAAGGACCCATGTGCCTCAACCAGCTTCTCCGAAGGAATTCCAGCAACTGAAACAAAAGAATCAAATGTACAGAGCACAATAATTTTTCGGATATTCGGGGCTACAATCATTTTCCGTAGCACTACCTTAAAACTAAATATTTTTATTGAGATTTAAAAATAAAGTTTTTTAAGCATTTCATTTCCAAGCAATAAGGTTCTTCACCAACAATAAAACATCATCAAGCCTATATGCCCTTCCCTTGACTCTCCCGAGTGCCCTGGGGGAAGTAAATTGCTCCACGAAAAATCCTTCACTGCCTCAAACAGGCTATCTGAGGGGACGACCAGAAAGCTCAAAACCATAAATGTGCCTTCACTTCATACTCCATATGGCTTGCTTGGTCCTCTACCTGCTGCGACCCATCTCCTTTATGGATGCTCTGCAACCATCTTTTTCATCAGGGATGTGACACTATTCAGGAGGCTTTTTCATGATTGTGTGCCATCGTGCCTTTCTGCCCCCATGCTAGGTTGCCACTAGAGGGATCCACCTCTCTTCAGCCTCCTTGTTGCTACTTTTGTGGGGCTGGGGCATGTCCTCCTTGGCCCACCTCGATTTATTTCTGCCATGCACTATGTGTCCCTGCTATCACTGCATACCTTACCTGCCCATCTGCTGCTCCCAGGGAGAGTTCCTGCATACACACATCTACTCACAGTTCTCAAAGCCGTAGCAATGCACTCCGGTCCTTGTTAAACCAATGTCCACCACACAAGTAAGAGAGCATATGGCCGGCTCCCTCCTACAGTGGGTTACTCACTTTAGGAAACCACAGCTGATCCCGCTCACGGACGTCAGGTCATTGGAGGAATTGCACTCCCTCCAACGGTATCTTGAAGCATATTAGGTTCCCAGGGGATAACTGCTTCAGAGTATGAGGCTGATATCCAGCACACTCTACCACCTTGCCTACGGTTCCCCTTCTTTTCCTCTATCAGTTAGGGAAATACATTTAGGACTGGGACCTAAAGTCAGAGCCGGCTCTGGGAGCATGCTTGCTGCCATCCAAGCTCCATAGCGCCATTTTAAGTTATTCTATTACATTCACTGTTTTTTTTTTTTTTGCAGAGTTTTATATAGCGCGAACTAGACCCGAACCGAATCAGGTATCAGAGCGCTTTACATAGCACCAGTTACGTTACATGAGGACGGACACACATTCATTTTTTTGTTTCGGAAATAAACAGGGTGTGGCATAACGGCTAGGGCTGCCAACTTTCAAGCTCAACTTTCGAGTTTGGCGGGAGGCTCAAACATCCTGTGATTCTGGGCAAATCACTTACCCTCCCTGTACCTAAAAAAATGAATGCGTTTGTCTGCAATGCAACTGGTGCTCATGTAAAGTGCTCTGACACCTTCGGGTCGAGTTTGCGCTATATAAAATTGCAAAAAAATGAATGCTAGATGAAATAGATGTGAAGCTTTCGCAGGCTTTCCCTGACAAAAGGCGGAATAAATAATACAGTGGATTTTTAAAACCAATGTCCAATGACAATTGGCTAAAGCGATATTGCTAACAAAGGCAGTTAGATTAATCTAATTATAAATCTCACATGGTTTACCAGTTTTTTAAATATATACTGCATCTTTCTTTACTTCAGATTACCTTTTCCAGCTTCCAAGTGGATTCACAGTAAAATGTGAGTCCTCAGAAACTATCTGGAAGATGCAGGGTGGTAAAATCAGAGGTTTAAATTGGACTATCGCACGCGTCGAGGGCAACACTTAACAAATTCAAAGGCGACCGTTCAATTACAAGACTTCGTAGGCTTGGCAGCATACAGGTTACACCACTCTTACATACTAAAGCCACGGACAGCAGTAGAGAAAATATAAATCCTTCTCAATGTATGAAATGCCTCCACAAAAGTTATTAACTAACAGACAAACAATGAAGTGCTTTCTGAACTCAGCACCAATGTTTCCTGCATATATTTTTTTTAAACATTAGCTTGACAATATCTGAAAATTCAGAAATGTTACCATAACATACAAAATTCATTGTTGGAATAAGTTATATTTCTACAAACAGAAACTAACCATTTTCATGAGTAATTCTGACTGAAATGACGGATTTCAATATTTTTTATAAAGACTTGTTTGGGCCCAAAAATCAGCTTGTCATTTTCATCAACTGCATACATTTTCTACTGTCACACATGGACAGATTATGCTTCCATATGATAGTGGTCCTGGAGGGCCGGATGCGTGCCAGATTTTTAGGATAACTACATTTATCTAAATGAGATATGCTAAAAATCTGTCATGGATCTGGCCCTCCTGGACCGACTTTGGAGAACCCTGTTCAAATACCAGGGTGTCCATAATATGGCATGGACCTATTGTGCCAAACACTGCCGTAATTATGTTACATATGTTCACTATTATTCAAAGATTAGCTGCTTCTTGGCAGTCCCACCACTTTAAAATTGGTGGCAACATATATGTTATGAATGCCCACAATATGTGTATTATGGGATATTATATCATGGAGGTCCAGAATGTCATAATAGAGCCACTCAAATGCCACAAAGAGACAGAATGTTATCAAGGATAGTCATCATATTCCAAGAACGGGATATTATTGTAATGGATAGCCAAAATGTTGCTTGGAATGTACACAGTATAACAAGAACGGGCCACTGGTATACCAAAAATAGCCACATTGTCGCTAGTAATGTCCATGATATACCAAAGACGGGTCTCTTATGCCAAAACAGCCACAAAATTGTAAAGAATAATCACGGTATGTGACTAGTGGGTCTATATTATGTTAGGGGTAGCCACAAGGTCACCATCAATGCCCACTCCATGTCCCTGATGGTAGTCTATTATATCTATGTCGATGAACACATTTACTGAAGGAAAAATGGACCTTTGTAAATTTTTCCTCTAGAGACACAAGGAGGCATTGCCTCTCTAGCAGCTCAAGCCCTTGCACTGGGGTCTGCCTCTTTACTTGTTTCCTCTTAGGTTTTTTCCATCTTTCATTAATTCCTTTCCTTTGTCTATTTCTTTATTTTATCCAAGATCATTTTTTTGCAACTGTTTTTCATAGTTCATTATTGCAGAACCTTTTTAAGGTTGAAGCCTACCAGACAGCACAGCTGTCTAGTTTGCAAAAGACATCCTGAGAGCATTCAGAAACCTTCCCTGAGAATGCATTCCACCCCTTGCTTACCATTGGCTTTGTGGTTTGTAACTCACATTTTCTGGCTTTTTATTTTCTGGCTTTATTAGTTTTAGGCTGTTCAAGGTTCAGTACGCCCGTCCCATGGAGCAAAGCCTTTTCACACTACCTCTCCTTGTATTCTCCCACAAGTGCCTCACAGGCCTGTTAATCTTGTTCTTTTCTTGCCACATTTGCTGTGCACTGAACGACAGAGGTCTAATGTCGGGCTCTGTCTTCTGAGGGAGCTTGGTGTTTAATTTTCTTTCTCAGACTTCACAGTGAGATGGCTTATGTGACAATCTGGGTGAATACTGGGGGTAGACGAAAGTTTTTTTTTTCTAGCACACAACAACATTTAAATGTACTGTAAAAGTATTTCAGAATATATCAATTAGCAAAGCAGAAATGAAGCGAATTTTTTTGGTAATTCTGAACTATGTTGGAAACAAATACTTTAATATGATCAAAACAAATCAATACACTATGCAATACCATTTCCACACATTGGGCCCGATTATGATGATGGATGGACCGCCACCAACAGGCCGTCAGTGGCAGTCCATCCGACATCTGGGTCTGCGGTCCGACACATTATGATTCGGTCGGTCGGTTGAAAGCAGCAGGCGAGGGAAAGACCGACAGCTCGGACAGGCTCAAGGAGCCCATCGATCAGAGCGCAATACCCTACAATGGAGGCGGTGCCTGGGGAGGCACCACTGTAGGAATTACGATGTCCCTTATCACTCTGCCTTCACATTGCGGTCTGACGACCATGTAAAGGTAGGACTTTGGGGGGCACTAGCAGGGCCCTCGTCACCCGTGGGCCTCCACTATGGGCCCCAGGGTGGCACATGTTGCATCCCCCAAAGATTCAAGCAGCGCATACCATGCACCACACGGTGCACAGATGTTTGAAAACCTACCCTGTACTATTGCGGCCTTTGCTGCGGCACTTTTCCGGCCAGCTGCACAAGCCGCAATAGTAAAGGGTATGTTTCCAACTGCTGTGCTGGCGGTCGCATTGTAATTTGGCGGGTGGGACCTCCCACTCCTTGTTGGGTGGTCCTATTCCTGCTACAATGTCGGTCGGACGCTCGTCCGACCGGCATCATAATGAGGACCATTGTTTGTGCGCTGTACAGTTTTATGTGTAAAACTGTAAATCTGGGCAAATGTAATGATCATTTCAACTGAAAATGTGTTGTCTGTAATGGCAGTGTGCTACCATATCATGCATACTCCATTCTACTCTACTTTGCACCTTGCCGCGCCACTCCACTGCACTCTACTCTGCACCACTCCACTTTACGCCACTTCACTCTGCACCACTGTACTCTACTCCACTCTGCACCACTTCACTCTATGCTACTTGACTCCACACTACTTGACTCCACGCCTCTCTACTCTGCACCACTCTACTCTATGCCAATGCACTCTACTCTATACCACTCCAGTCAGGCCACACCACTCTACTCTGTACAACTCCACTCTACACCACTCTGCAACACTGACTCTACCCCACTCCACTCTGTACTACAGCACTCTACCCTGTACCACTACACTCTACACGTCTTACTCTATGCCAAACCGCTGTACGCCATTATAATCTACTCTGCACCACTGCACTATACAACTGCATTCCACCGCTTTATGCCATTACTGTACACCACTGCACTCTACCCCGCACCACTCCACTCTATTCTGAAACAATATCTGTTCAATGCCACTTCGCTCTACTCTGAAACAATATCTGATCTATACCACTGATTCTACTCTGCACTCCTGTAGTCTACGCCAGTCCTCTCTACACCACTGAACTCTGCGCCACTGAACTCTATACCACTCTACACCACTGCACTCTGTGCCATTCTACTTTGCACCACTTTACGCCATTCTACTCTGCACCACTCTTGCCACTGCCTATGCCACTCTACTCTACACCACTGCACTCTATGCACCACCTCTAATCTATGCCACTGCATTCTATGCCGCTGAATTGTACCCTGCTAAATTCTGTCGCTGCACTCTATAACACTATACTCTACAACACTCTGTGCCAATGCACTCTACCCCACTCCACTGAAAGTCCCTGCACTCTACTCTGCACCACTATACGCCACTGTACTCTATGCCACTGCACTCTACTTTGCACCACTGTACTCAACACCACTGCACTCTATGCCACTCTACATCACTCAGCTCTATGTCACTCCTCACCACTGCACACTACGACACTACTCTCAGCAACACTGCACTCTACACCACTGAACTCTACCCTACTCTACTCAGCACTACTGCATTCTATGCCAATGGACAAGCTGGAATATAATTTTCTGGGTACGGTCAGTGAATCCTGTCTTCATGGGCATCTCAGACATTTCATGGCCACACTGCTTGCAAGCAAGGGCAGGTCATTGAAAAATGCCCTCTGTTTGTGAGCATTTTAAGTAAAGCACCAGCTCTAGAAGTGAATCCCCCACTATTTAGCACATCGATTTCTTGTGGAGCTTTGGGTCTCAGGGAAAACACGCCCGCGGAAAAAATCACACTGTGGCATTGAAAATAATACATTTAGTGTGCACATTCACAGTCGAAAAAGATCTAAAATGGTAGGTTAATTTTTAAGAGCTCCAATGCTGAGAACTATAGTTATATGATCTGACGACACAGATCTAAATTGATGTAACGATTTTAAAGTATGAGTATTCCGGAGGAAGAGAGACTACTCATGCACCCATTTTAACCAGAGTGTTGATCAAGAGCCAATATAAGTAGCATAGTACCTATAAAACTCTCAAGGAAGCTGATAAATCAGAGTTGGCAACAGAATGGATCTTTAAGGCGGAGAAATATTTAAAGTTTCATTTCACAATACAAAATACCATCATTCTAGCAATGAAGACACTGGAGTTCATTGAAAGAGTGGCCGCTCTAAATGATAGAACGTCTGCAGAAGAACACATTTTCTGGCAAAAGAACTTTGATGTTTTTATTATTGAGCCCTTGTATTATGGTGGATAATTCTTCTTGCATCGTGGAAAAGACATCACTAAAGGACATCCTAAACAGGCATGGCAAAGAGGGTTGATATTCACATGCCCACTAATCTGAGGCTTTTACTTCTATGCGGTATTACTCTCTGGGACACTGATCCAAAGATAAAACATTCTAGTAGGACACAATGTTCCTGAGAGAAAGGTTTCATCCCAGCGCGGAATTCATGATCACTGGTCGATAGAGGATTCATGCTGGGTGCAACACTTTGACACATTATTTGAAAAGGATGAGCTTAATTTCTCCTCGATTTCATTTTTTGGAGGACAATATTCCCCTGGAGTACAGGGTCTGAATAGTATTTAGTCGGATGGATTTCACCCAACACAGCTTTTATGATCTGCATTTCTTATGGTCAGAATTATTTTTCTTCTGTCTATCCATTGTTATTGGTATAAACCTAAACAACTGCGGCATCAGGAACAGATGATTTTATAACCCGCCTATAAATTAGACCTATTCTTCTTGAAATCACGTGCTTCTATTCCATAATGTGCATGTACTTTCTCAATGTCTTTAGACGGATGTGACTTGACTTGGCGTGCTCACTCACCCAGAGACATAGGGACTAGTCACAAGGTACCAGGTTGACATGTGCGCAACGACACCGAGACTACTGTGTGAAATAAGGCACTAACACTTAATACACTTAGAACACAAAATATTCTTACTTCTTTCCAGGCCATCAATATTCTGTGTATACAGCCTCAACAAGCATCCCTTTTCATGCAGCATTCGGACAAAGTAATGGACAAAGTTCGGCCTGTACTTTCCAGGATACAATTCCTTAGCCAATGCAAAGAATGGCCTTGGATTATGGGTAAAGTAATTGATATCGAAAATAGCTTCCGGACATGGAATATTGTATTGCGCTAAATTGTCATACAGTCCGGTACCAGGTGTCCTGCACATGAAAAAAGCAAAAACAGCAGTTAATCCTATTTGCTTAACATAAAGTGCAACTAGATCTTCCAACTATCAAACCAATTTGAAATGCACCTGAAGACAATATGCAGTACGACAAGGTAACTAATTTAGTTTTGACAATTGCAAAATGAATAGTGACAATAAATATTAAGTTAATAGTTTTATATTTTGGACGCACTCAAGAACATTTGAGGCAATCGTTAATACAAACTAATGCACAGCATCTATCGACCACGATTACATCCAACATTAAAATAGTTTGCAAAACAGCACAGCAATAAAATCATTCACATGCTGCTCACCCGTGCCAGAGAGAGAAAATGATTCAACTGAGCCTGGTGAGACAGCTTGTTTTGTAAAAACTCGTGCAATGATTCCAGCATATAGATCCAGTAAAGAGTGGAGTAAAATATCGTGAGCTTTGGAAGCACTGTATCTAAAAAGAATCATTCTTAGAATGGTATTTTAAGCATTACATGTCTGAATGATATCTCACTTAGTACAAATTGGCTCTGTAAAATGTGGCGAAATGAGGACAAACCGATTCAATTTAACCACAATCTTGATATTGTGCTTTCGATTTTTATAGCATCACGGTTTGTTTAGAGGGAGATGGGCAGGCAACATAACAGATGGGTGGCCATGTTGGTGTGTAAGCCATACAACTGTACTGGCCAGGACAGCTGTATGCTTCCTAGACAAAACAGAATCAGTCTAACTTAACAGGCATTTGCAATGCAATAAGGTCACGCATTTTCGAAACTTTGACCTATTGATATTTAAATGACAATGCCTTTTATTATTGCAAGTTTTTCAAACACATACATAAACGGCATAGTCATTTACAATGCCAATAGCTTATAATCTCGCAATTGCGAGACCTATTGTATTGCAAATGCTTGTTGATCTCTGAGGTAGCTGGCACAAGCTAAAATGCCAGGGGCCACTCAATAAATGTCGTTGGGGAGGGGCCCGAGGGGTGATATCATGGGAGGGGAGGGGGGTAGGATGGGGTGATAGAAGGGAAAGAAACCCAAGGAGTTAAGGAATGAATACTGGGTACAGAAAGGCAGCAAAGAACATGTAGGAGAGAGAAAGAGAGAGAGGGAGAGGAGGAGAGAAGGAGGACTGGAAGAGAAGGATGGAGGATATAGATAGCGAGAGGCAATACATGAAGGAGAGAGGGGGTGGGGTAGGGTGGAATGTAGGACAGATCGGGACTGGGCAATGAGTATGAAAAGGGGGGGCCCTCGGCCCCCCCGCACGCATGGCGGCGCGGCGACCGTCGCCCCCCCTTTTCCCTCGTGGTCATTCGACGGTGGGGGCGTGCCCTGGGGGTGCGGCCCACCGCCGATTGGCCGGCGGCCCTCCTGACCCGGATTCAATGTAGTGGTTCCGGGTCAGGGGGGGCGGGCGATAGGAGGGGCCATCCGGCCCCTCGGGAATAAGAGGTAGGGAGCGCCCAGGAGACCCCCTTGTCCCTGGACGCTCCCTCGCTGAACGTTGTGCCCCGCGTTCGGGGCTTCTTTGTTTTTAACTTTCTTTTTATTTTATTTTACAGGTTCCAGAACATTGTGCTGAGCGTGACGATCCTGCCCCACGGCGGTGTGTGGTGCCCTAACCTTTCCGCTTTTGTTTGTGGCAGATTCCACGTTCGACGAGGGGCTGTCGCGTCACTGGTTGCAGCAGCGCGATCGAATTCATCTCCCCTCGCGCTGAGGAGAACGGGACACGAGCGGCGATTGTGCGGTTTGAGGAGCAGGTGGTTTTTTCCTGCGATCGGTCAGGCTGCTCAAGAGAAAGAGGTATTTTACGGGAGGGGGCGCTGGATCGGGGATCCGTGAACGTGCGGGTTAAAGAGAGGGACCGTCTGTGAGCACGCACTGACGATTTGGGCGGTAAAAATCCTTTTGTGTGGGGGCACTGCGAGGACATTATATTTCCCGCCTTTATAGCGGCAGGGGAAGGATTCCTGCCTGGTTTTTTGCGCTTGTGTTTTCCCGCGATTACTACTGCATGTCTGTGAGCACGCACTGACGATTTGGGCGGTAAAAATCCTTTTGTGTGGGGGCACTGCGAGGACATTATATTTCCCGCCTTTATAGCGGCAGGGGAAGGATTCCTGCCTGGTTTTTTGCGCTTGTGTTTTCCCGCGATTACTATTGCATGTGAGTTTGGTGCAATTGACACAGGGGGAAGCGAGGCAGGGTCGACCAGGGCAGGAACTGGAGGGGAGACCTCAATGAAAGTTGGCAATTTTGGGTAAATTGTGGATTCCACGTTTTATGAAATTGCTGCTTATTAAAGGATAAATGTTCCCGGCATGAGTGGGTGTTATTGCACAATCTATTGACAATTTATGCAATTAAAACCTCGTTTAACTTTTCAGGGTTGGTGTAAACTGAGGCAGTTTCAGTAATTTAATTGTTCAAAAACAGTGAATTGGCTTTTATAACTGCGTTTATGCCTGTTGTTCATTACATGACAAAGGGGGGAAATTGTGGGCAGCGGGCAGGGCATTGTAAGAATTTAATTCATTAGGTATTTTAGGCGCCCCCCTTTTTCGCTGGCCTAAGGAGAGAGTGTTGTGTTATTATCTACACTAGGGTGGCGTAAGCCGGTTCCTGTGTTATCGCACGGTGTTAATATTTTTATCCATTTCAGGCACCTAACGACGTTATTCCGCGCAGATTTACTCGTTTGACCTGACATTATTGGCGCAATTCAACCGCAGAGAAGAAGTACGGACAGTCATCGTGCGACGTGGTTTGGGGCGTGATTGCAGTCCGATACCGCCGTGACTACGCAGGATTGACTGGTCGGTAAGAGGGGTACGGGGGGCTGGCATTCATCGCTCCTGGTGGCCGCCGGGTGGGTCTACATTAGATTTACTCACCCCTTACATAAGCGGACAAGCCGCTAGTGTTGCGGTCGCCGTTGCATGGTGCTGAAAGCCCCCTGGTCACCCTCCATCTAAAAGGTACACACAGTTGGCCTGTTGTGATATTGAGAGAGTAGGCTGCTGTTGTCGGGGGTAGCATCATGCCAGGTCCACGGGGTGGAAAGAAGGGGTCCAACATGGAGGCTATGATGCGGGCCATGATGCGTGACATGAAAGACATGAAGCAGCAGCTAGGGAAAGTAAATGAGCTGGAAGCACGTTTTAATGAGAAGCATGGTGACGCCCCAGGTCCATCGGGTAGGCCTATTCGCAAGAGGGTTGCACCAGTGCCAAGGGGGGATTTTATCACCTCACCTACGAAGTCTAAGTCCAAGAGACCCAGGGAGGACACCCCCACCCCAGGGCCAGTAGAGCCGGCACCTTCCGTGCCGGCGGCGGTTGTGCCACCCCCGCATATACCTATGCCTACACCCCTTGCCCCCGTGGTGCCGGTGCCGGTAGGTCAACCAGTAGACGCTGGGCCTGCTTCCCCACCGGTGCCCACAATCCCGGGTACAGGTGTGCCACACCCGGCACCCGCCCTGCCAGCTGTGTCAGTACCACAGGGCATAACCCCTGTGGTACCTGTTGTCCCTGTGGGTAATTGCGAGTCAACGCCCCCTGAATTGGTATCCCAGATAACGGCCTTGATGCCATGGCTCCAAAAAGGGGGAGCTTTTCCGAATTCTGCAGACCATGCAGCAGAAGCGGCGAAGTTTGTGGAAAAAATCAGATTGGCGGCGGTCGCCAACAGTGTTGTCTTGCCAGTATCTTCTCCCCTTGCAGGTCCAAGTGTTCCCCAGCTGGACGGATTGAATGGGCAGCCGCCCCCGGTGCCCACACTTGGTAAGGAAGTGGCATTGCCACTCTTGGGGGACGGTGTTGTACCTTCCAGGAGCGAGAATCTGGCTCAGCATGTGTCATTAGCTGTGAAAGAGATGATTTGGGCGGATAAATACGTTTACATTTATTCTTTGTTGTTAGATAATAGAGAAATGGAGCAGGCAAAAGCACTGAAGGAGTGGATGCTCCCAAGTGAATGGAGGGCGCAGTGTACTAGATTTAGGGTTGAGGAAAATCTCAACAACTGGATGCAGGCATGGGCTGTATTCACTGCAGTCAAAGCGGAGCGTCCTCCAGATTTACAGGCAGCATTGGCATGCTACTCGAGCAGGATTGTGGGGTGGAGTCAACAGTATTCTGGGGAAGCATGGAAGGGTTATGATGTCAATTTCAGGAAGGCATTGGAATTCAACAGATCATTGCCATGGGACACGGTAGATTCCATGGCGTGGCACAAACAGTTCTCCGATACTGCACCTCCCCCTCAGTTCGGTGCGGGCAAGATGTTCACTAGACCGCAGCAGCCCTTTCGGCCCCCCCAAACGAGTGAGGTACCTGGGAAGTTTAGGGCAGGTGGGCCAGAGAAAAAAGGGGTGTGCTGGGATTTTAATAGGCGCACCTGCACAAGGGCCGCGTGTAAGTTTAGACATGCATGTTCCTCCTGTGGGCACCCCTCCCATCCAGAAACTACCTGTAGGTCCAAGCAAGGTAACACAGGTCAGAGGGGTAGGGGAAGGCCAGTATAATTCAAACAGGTCAGGCCCCCCCACACCAGTGGATGTGGCGGCAATGATTCCATGGTTGAACAGATACCCAGACCACACATCGGCCACCCTACTTCAAGAAGGTTTTTCTAAGGGTTTTAGGATCCCGGCCGGGGAATACACAGGCAGTGCGCACTGTAGAAATCAATTATCAGTCAAACACAATCCGGCTGTTGTGGCCGCCAAAATTGACAAGGAGCTTTCATTAGGCAGGATAGCTGGCCCTTTTTCTGAAGTGCCAGTACCCAATTTTGTGTGTTCCCCACTGGGTGTTGTCCCCAAGAAAGAGAAGGGGCAATTCAGATTGATTCATAACCTGTCAGCACCCAGGGGGACATCACTGAATGATGCCATTGACGAGGGTATCTGTAGTGTTAAGTACGCCTCTTTTGATCAGGCTGTTAACTTATTGCAGGCCACGGGACCCGGGGCGCTGATGGCGAAATCAGACATAGAATCAGCCTTCCGCCTCCTCCCAGTCCACCCGGCGGACCAACATCTTTTAGGTTTCACCTTTGGGGATAGGTTCTACATGGACAAATGCATGCCTATGGGTTGTTCTATTTCTTGCGCCTACTTTGAGATGTTTAGTTCCTTTCTTGAATGGGCCATGAGACAAGTGACGGGCCATCAAGGGGTCATGCATTACTTAGATGATTTCCTCTTCCTCGGTACAGCGGGATCTCAGGAGTGCGCACGGGCATTGCAGGAATTTTGCGTGCTCATGCGGGCTTTTGGGGTCCCGCTTGCGCCCGGGAAGACGGTGGGCCCGACCACCTGCTTAGAATTCCTTGGCATCGAGATTGACTCAATGGAGAGATGTTTTAGATTACCTAAGGACAAGGTGTGCAAATTCAAGACATCGCTACAGTTATGCCTCCGGAAGGAGAAGGTCACTTTGCAGCAATTACAGGAGGTGGTAGGGCAATTGAATTTCGCACTGAGAATCATCCCAATGGCTCGCCCCTTCTCTCGCTCCATCGCCCACGCGATGAGGGGGCTGAGGGAAAAGCACCACCGCACGCGCCTATCGTCTGAAGTTCGCCAGGATATGCTTATTTGGATGGCATTCCTGGAGGATTTTAACGGTAGGGTGGTCTGGCCCGGCCCGCTCACAACATCGGCGGAGTTGGGACTATGGACTGATGCGGCCGGTAGTGTGGGCTTTGGCGCCATCCTAGGGAACAGGTGGGTCGCTCAACAATGGCCAGAAGAATGGAAGACATGGGGTCTGATCAGCAACATTGGCTTCCTTGAACTCTTCCCAATATGGGTGGCACTGATGGTATGGCCCGAACACCTATGTAACCAATCAGTGGTGTTTTGGTCAGATAACATGACAGTGGTGGAATGTATCAACCAGCAGGGGGCGCGGTGTCCTTTCATACTTCGTCTGATCAAAGAAATTGTTCTGCGGTGCCTTAAACTGAATGCTAATTTTAGAGCCAAACATGTCCCTGGTGTTTTAAACAATGCGGCTGACTCCCTTTCTCGCTTCAAAATGCAGGTTTTCAGGGAACATCTTCCCACAGCAGACCCCTCGCCAGCACACTTCCCAGCAGTACTTTGGCAGATTGGTGCCCCAGATTACAGGACCTCGTGGTCGCTAGCCTAGCCCCCAGGACCAAGACGGCTTACGAAGGGGCGTTTCTGTCTTATTGTTCTTTCTTGGGGCCACAGTGGGAAGTGCTTTGGGCGAAGGAGGATGGGTTTGCAGCCTATTTAGAATGGATGCACAAGGAGGGGCGCTCGGTGGCAGCGGCGACCAGACATAGGGCAGCAGTATCATTCTTCGCTCAAGCTAGGGGCTTCCGGGATCCCACTAATACCTTTATGATACGTAAGGCTTTAAGGGGATGGCGCCGTATTCAGGGACACCAGAAGGATAAGAGGAAGCCCATTGGGTTGGCCCGGCTAACAGCCTTACTGGGCACGCTGGAGACTGTTTGTAACTCGGAGTGGGAGGTGCTTCTTTTTAAGGCGGCATTCTCCCTGGCATTCTATGGGGCGCTGAGAATTAGCGAACTTGTGACAGGTTCCAAGTCAGACCTACTAGGCGGCCTGCAAAAGGCTGGGGTGACAATAAGGGGTGACACCATGTGGGTGACTATCCAGAAATCAAAAACCGACCAAGAAGCTAGGGGTCACACCATAGTTCTGCAACGGGCCCCCGCCAACCCGTGCTGCCCGGTGAGGCACGTAGAATCACTCCTCGGACTATTGGTAGGTTCAGCGGGCAGGGCATTGCTCTGTCACGCCGACGGGAGCCCCTTGACCAGGTATCAATTCAGGAGAGTGTTCGAAATGGGGGTTAAGAAAGCAGGTCTTGACCCTAGAGATTTTGGCTCTCATTCCTTCAGGATTGGGGCAGCAACTGAGGCGGTGGCGGGGGGCCTCCCGGTGGAAAGAGTGAAGACAATTGGGAGATGGTCTTCAGAATGCTATAAACGTTATGTTCGGATTGACATGCTATGATTACTTGTCACTCACGCCTGGTCTCTTTCCGCTCTCTTACAGTTTCTCAGACCTGTTACGCAGGGGAGGAATTTGTCGTCGGGCACCGCCAATATTCATCGGCACGGAGCGGCGAACAGGAAACAATGAAGAACAATGTCTGGATTGTTGGTCATTCATATGTGAAGCGAGCAGAATGTGTCTTCCTGTCAGGTGACAAGAGGAAAAGGGCGGCACAACTAGGGTTGGACATCACATTCTTTGGCAGAGGGGGGTTATGTCTTCACGAGTTTAGGGGATTCTTCCAAGGGCTGTTAGCACGCCAGCAGTCTCCACCGTCAGTGGTGATACTTCACCTTGGGGAGAATGATTTGGCAACACTGGGCAGGCGCATCTTGATTGAGGAGATTATCTCAACGGCGGGTTGGATAGCTAGGACCTGCCCCGGGTGCACACTAGTATGGTCACAACTCATACCTCGACTTCAGTGGCGGGGGGGTCATTCGGTCAGGGCGTTGAATCACTCGGTAAAGAGGATCAACACACGGTTGGATAGGTTGTTTCGAACCCCCTTGTTACAGTCAATACCTCATGGGTGCATCTGGGGTCACAAGTATTACTTGAAGGACGGGGTTCATTTGACAGAGGAGGGTAATGTCCTATGGTCTGACAATATCTGGGCTTGGCTAGAGGGCTTTGAGAGGAGGAGGGTGTCCTTAGGCAGGGGCTAGAGGGGGAGGCCAGATCGTCGGTTAACAATGCTGGCCTGTGGCGGTAAGGTCATTATCGGTGAGCACATATTTGAGGTCTGAGGGGGCGGGCATCATCCTATGGAGGTTCCCGCCCGGGGGGAGGGGCCTGCGGGCCACTCCCAGTACTCCAGGGGCAAGGTAATATGCAAAGGAGCGCGGGTAGGAGTAGTTCACGCTTTCCTTAGGCTGGTAGCCACCCCGCGCGCGTGGACTCATGACGCCACCGGCGCAGAGTAAGGGCCCTCCTTTAGTGGGTAAATGGAGTTTAGGGCGTAGACCGGGCAACTCCCGGGGTAACACTGCGCATGCGCACTTCGAGGGGGGAGGCGCAGCTTGTAGGACCTGACACCGGTAGTGACCCTGCCATATGGCCAGAAATGTACAAAAATCAAGTGTAGGATGTTTAGTTTAAGCTAGGAACAACATGTATTAGAGTTTTGTTAAGGTCAGGCTCTCAAACTTGTTGATAACAATTGTATAACTGAATGTCCTGCTGATTTTTGTATTCATTGTTGATTATGCAATTAAAACCTTTTTTAATTTCATACTTTAATAAATACGGCCGGGCGACTAGCGCCCGCCTTCCAAAAAGTAAAACACGTCTCGTGTCCACGTTCCTGGGTGTTGGGTGCCGGATTGGGGGGGAGGCGGCAGCTAGTCGCTGACCATGTGAAAAGGGGGGGCCCTCGGCCCCCCGCACGCATGGCGGCGCGGCGACCGTCGCCCCCCCTTTTCCCTCGTGGTCATTCGACGGTGGGGGCGTGCCCTGGGGGTGCGGCCCACCGCCGATTGGCCGGCGGCCCTCCTGACCCGGATTCAATGTAGTGGTTCCGGGTCAGGGGGGGCGGGCGATAGGAGGGGCCATCCGGCCCCTCGGGAATAAGAGGTAGGGAGCGCCCAGGAGACCCCCTTGTCCCTGGACGCTCCCTCGCTGAACGTTGTGCCCCGCGTTCAGGGCTTCTTTGTTTTCCCACCCACCATCCCTTGGTACAAAGTTTGAAGCAGTGTTATGTCCGGTTTAATGATAAGTTTCGAAGGTACGGACCACGGGAGAGAGTGGGCTGTTGGTGTATTTTGTGATCTGTTGTTTAGGAATTTTTTCCCCTTTGTAGCAAAAAGATGTGAAGTGAACTGTATCTGAAGCTATGTGTCTTTAGGCCTTTTTTCCCTTTGTAGCTATACGTTGATATTGTTATTTTGAGAAACATGAGTGAACCGAATTGTAATTTAATGCCATGTGTCGTTAGGCCTTTTTCCCTTTTAGTTATACGTTGATACTGTTATTTATTAGCCAGTGTAGCTGTCCTTTAGAATTTTTCCATAGGTCGTCGTATTTATTAGGTATGGGGCATGCGGTAAGGTCATTATCGGTGAGCACATATTTGAGGTCTGAGGGGGCGGGCATCATCCTATGGAGGTTCCCGCCCGGGGGGAGGGGCCTGCGGGCCACTCCCAGTACTCCAGGGGCAAGGTAATATGCAAAGGAGCGGGGGTAGGAGTAGTTCACGCTTTCCTTAGGCTGGTAGCCACCCCGCGCGCGTGGACTCATGACGCCACCGGCGCAGAGTAAGGGCCCTCCTTTAGTGGGTAAATGGAGTTTAGGGCGTAGACCGGGCAACTCCCGGGGTAACACTGCGCATGCGCACTTCGAGGGGGGAGGCGCAGCTTGTAGGACCTGACACCGGTAGTGACCCTGCCATATGGCCAGAAATGTACAAAAATCAAGTGTAGGATGTTTAGTTTAAGCTAGGAACAACATGTATTAGAGTTTTGTTAAGGTCAGGCTCTCAAACTTGTTGATAACAATTGTATAACTGAATGTCCTGCTGATTTTTGTATTCATTGTTGATTATGCAATTAAAACCTTTTTTAATTTCATACTTTAATAAATACGGCCGGGCGACTAGCGCCCGCCTTCCAAAAAGTAAAACACGTCTCGTGTCCACGTTCCTGGGTGTTGGGTGCCGGATTGGGGGGGAGGCGGCAGCTAGTCGCTGACCATGAGGGGAATGGAAGTAGGAGGGAAGGGTGGCAGAGCATAGATAAGTGAATTCAGAGCTAGGGCGATCAAGTAGATTGGGGAGATTTATTACATACAATAAAAGAGAAAGACAGGTGAGGCTCAGAAAAGACTGAACGTAAAGAGACAGAAAAAAGACAAAGAAAGCGGAACAAAATGATAAATTACAGGAAGGGAAGATGTGAAACCACGAGAAACGAGAGAGGAGATAATGAGAAGGGGAGAGAAAATAGAAAAGTATAAGAGAAGAGAAGTGAGACACAGGGGGGTAACCGGAGAGCAAGAGATGTAGCGCAGAAGACAAGACAGAGGGGTGGAAACAAAGAAAGATGTCGAGAACAGAAGGAAGAGATAGGAGAATAAGAGAGAGATGAAACAGGGAAGAGGCTGAAAAGGTCACAAAATGAGACAAGTGCTGCAAAAGAATGTCAGAAAGTACAGCGAAGTTAGAAACGTTGAGGGAGAAACAGAGGAAGAGAGATGAATACATTTGAAAATAAGAAAGAGGCTAAAGGAAAAGTGAATGGAAAAGAACGAGGAAGTATGAAAAGATGGATGTTGAAAAAAAGGAGAGGTTAAATTCAGTAGAATGTGATAGAGAAATATGAAAGTGGAGAAAAGTGCAGGATAATGATATGGGGATAAAAGGAAAGGAAACGAAGACAGAACGGGAAATGATGATAAGATGATAATGAGGAGATTGACAAAAGGGAAAAGGCAACTGAGAGGTAAAGAACGTCGTAAGAGAAGAAAAGAGACGGGTTAAAGAAAAGAATAGGTGACGGTGGAGAGCGAAGGCTGAAAGGAATGAGGAGTGAGAGGGGCTAAGAAGACATGGGGACGTGAGGATTAAACATATAAGGTAGAGTCTATAGAATACAAAGAAAGGGGTGAGTAAGGGAAAGTAAAATGAAGATAAAGGCGATGGGACAAGGAGAAAGGGGTGGACGATAACGGTGAAAAGAAGAGAAAACAAAAAGTGAAAGACGTAAATTGAGAGAAGAAGAGAAAGAGGAGAGGCGAGGCAAAGTTACGGGAAGAGAAAGAACAGAAGGCTGAGCACGAGATAGTGTGAAAGAGGAAGGGCATCGAAAGAGAAAGCAGACAGATGGTTAGAGAGCTAAAGAGAAAAGAAGGGAACAGTGAGGAATTGAAAAATGGTGACTAATATACCCAGAATATTACAAAGGCATAGACAGAATGCAACTACAGAGTTGGCGGGACAACGAGAGAGAAAGGGGTGCTCTGGCGAGGGAGACAGCGAACACAAAAGGGGCACCAAGGAGGAGAGAGGGGGTTAAAGTGAAGATGAGGAGAAACAGGGGATTCAGGTTTGCGGGGTGCTCAGCAAAACACAGTAATCTCCGTCTGCAGGACACGGAGCTCTCTGTGAGGGCTGCGTTAGCTAACCAGCTGAAGCAGCGCACGTCATGCCTGCATGTAGAGACACTTGTTAAAGAATACTGTGCTCACAGACTTAAAAACACAAACTGTGTAACAGCCGAAGTAAAGGAGCCAGTCGCCATGGGAGGTGACAATTGAAGACAAGGTGGTACTAAGGAGGGATAACAAGCCTATCAGAATCCAGCATTTACAAAGGACAAAGACGCAAGCCAATGAAAAATATGAACAGGGAGGGGGCGGGGCTTATCCTCCGTACTCCAGGACAACAAGTCTCGCAGAGCAGCGCAAGCGCGCTGGCTCGACCAAAAACATTTTTAGCATTTCCTTTGTCTTGCTGCTAAGTGTATTTTTAATTCAAATCACGTATTTAAGTGACTGCTGTTTTCTTTTTTTGCTAATCGTGGCAGTTTCAGATATCTGTAGTTCATCCATCTGTCTATTTAGAAATATAATCAGGCAAGGCCAAACTACTCTTTCTTTCACCTAATAGGAGCCGGGTTAATTCAAGGTTTCAGCTTTTGCTAAACAATTTCAACAAGCATTTAAGTGTTTCCTCCATTGTCATATCAGATGCAAAATAGGACAGATCATTTATTGAGTCAATAATAAATTACTTGTAAACCTGTCTCTTATTGTATTTTTCAGCCTGGTGTTTAGACAGAATATCGGGAACAAAAATATAGTGGGACAAAATATTGTGGTGAGAATATCAGGGACAAAAATACTGTGAAGGTAAGTTTCTATAGGTAAGCAAAGTTTTACTATATATAACAACAAATCTATACATTTATATGTATATCTTCAAGGTATGCAGATGTGGAGTTAAGAATAGTAAATCTATACCTACCTATTTGCAGATACCGTCTAGATATTTTGGTCCTCGATATTTCCGACACTATATTCTGTCACCACAATATTTTTGTTTCTGGTATTCGGTCAGTAATCCAATTTTCAGCCTTACCTGAAGTCTGGTATTCCACTAGCAGTACTGATTCCGGCTCCTACCATAACAATGATTTTCTTGCAAGTGCCATGCACTATTAAGTTTGCAATGTCAGTCAGGTTGTTACATCTGCTTCGGGAAGATGGCCGTTTTGGTTTGGCTGAGTTTTTTGCAGGTATGGCTGAAAGACCTTTTGCCGATGGAGTTTTCCTGTGAAAACATGAGAAACAGATTAGACGATGGGTCACCTCAACCTTTCAGTGTCATACCCGAAATATGCATAGCACACAATTTTGTTTTTTAATTTCTTAGTTTTTTTTGTTACTCATGATCAACAAATTTGTCAGACGTGCTTCCCTGACCTTTTAAAGAAACTTCAACATGCTTTTCAAAAACGGAGAAGGGGATTCACATGCCAATGTCCTGCTCCCTTGGAGATAGGAGTTATTCACATAGATTTAGACGCTAGTTGCCATCCATAGTTAGGAAAGGAAAGTCGGCTCTAAGTAACCAAGATGGCTGGGGATATTAAGTAGAAAGAAAATTGCAAGGTTGCTAGCATCTGAAGGCCCGCTCCTTGGTCAAATAATGTAGTGCATGATTGATAGTTGGCATGGCATGATTGATAGTGCGGAACATGTGTGAAATTGGCCACCATGTCAAGTTTAGGGCAGACTTCTTCAGATTGGGTGCAAAAATGGCATGTCTGTGTTTGTGGTGAACTCTTTCCACTGCAATTGAGGCATTGATGACTGAGGTGATGGACAGGGCCAGCAGTAACATATACAATCTGACACCCTTGACATCAATGGAGATAAAGGATTGTTTGATGGCGGACAGGATCTGGGCAGCATCTTAGGTATGAACAGTGCCAAACTGCTGCAGTGGCAAGATGACAGTATAGCATTTGCATGATGCAAGCCCATCCTTTTCAGGATTGGGGAATCACTTTAAGTGATAAGACGAATAGATGGGACAGTCATTTTTTAAACAGAAGTTTCATGCATCTGTCTTCAGGCAGCAGGCGGTAGATTTGGAATGGCATCACCTCCTAATGGTACAAACAGAACAAAAGTTTGCAACAGTTTCACACACCAGGTGCTAAACTCTAATTGTATGACAATAGGCTCCTAAGCAGGAGACTATAGAACGTGGTTTGGTTGCTAGAGTGTTCCAAATTAATCCATTATCTTTTGGGATTTCTCATATAAGCATTTTGTCATTATAAAAAGTGCTGGCTGCTGCTTTAGCATATTTTACCTACTGTACTTTCAAATTCTTCACTTGACTTAGGGCAGAGGTGATCCCCTTCATATGAGAGATGCAGTGGAGTGATTTTTCTATGGTAGTTTATCAGTGTTTGCGAACAACTACATAAGGACATTCGATTGTGGAGAGTATTATGTTTTCATAATCACACTGAACCTGGTGAAGAGTTCTACTTCCGATTGAAAGCTGAAGAGGGCTGGTTCAGTGCCGGAAAGAAACAGATAACCTGAGAGATCAAGGTCATTACTGTCCCCTCTAGTGTGTGGATTTCCTTGCAAGTTGTGTGGCCATCAACCCAAATGCTCAATTACCTAGCAGGAAAATGTCTTAATCAGAGGTTAAATATAGACATCATATGAACCCTTAGTTGGGCTATCCATCAACACAAAGTTTAGTTGAGAAGTGTGGCCCTTGCGTATTTTCTATAAAGGCATTCCACATACATAGTTGATTAAAAAATAGACAATAAAATTGTGGTCAAAATATTGTGACTACAATAATACAGCGACCACAAATATTGAAGGCCACTTTTTTGTGTGTTTTACAATAATATCAAAGTTTCACACATTGTACCCTATATTTTTGTTTATGTGTTTTATGGTGGAGTTTTAGGGATATTGTTTATTTTAAAAATGTTTTATTTAATAGTTTGAATAGCTTAGAAATTCTGACATTCATAAATATTTATTTTAAGGATTTGTTGAAAAAAATTTATTTTTAATTGAAATGTAGGTTTAAAAAAAGTTTTTATTCACATACTTTAAACGTTTATATCATTTGACCCCTTCAGAGTATGCCTTTTGCCCAATTAGAATAGTAAATCTGACCCCTTGATACCCCCAATGTATGTACTTTTACGAATGTAAGTTGACCTGGAATTAGACAAGTAAATCTTCTCCCCATGGAGACACATTTGATATATTTGGTATATTTCAAATATACTCAGTCCTGCCACTGCACCCTTGATCACCTGTGTGCAGTGGCACCAAATTCTTATGTGGGTCAGGTAGCCCCTAAGAAGATGTGTAAGGTCTGACTACCATAAACAGAGTTCCTCTGCACGTAGAGCTCTTCCGTGTAGGCGTCCTCGCTCTCCGGTAACTCTGCAGACAGTGCCTTGACCCTGGTCAGTAAAGGAACTTGTTTTACATGGGAATATACCAGTATTTCTTCTCTGTGAAGAATCAGACCCTGGCCATGAGTTAGGGAAAGAAGCTTTAGATCTGAAGCAGGAGAAGAAGAGGATATATCAGAATACAGCCAGAAAACTCTTGAAATTTAGCAAAACCCGCCTCACTGTAGTGTAGCCCTCTCAATAAAATATCTGCATCTCAGGCAACAGTGGACACCCAGTCAGGTAATAGTTGCATTAAAAATGTCAACAAAATAGACCCACAAAATGACACACAAGTACAAAAACAAATAAAAAAATAGTTACCGGGCAGGATATTGGTATGACGGGCATAGTGAAGTGGAAGGAGTGGTTCGGGGATTATTCTCATCAAAACAGATTCTGCTGTAACCTTTAATTAGCTACAAACGTTTACCTCAGTACATGAGCAATTCAATAACAACCGGAATATGAAGATAAATTTGAAATCTACAATATTCTCACTCTGAATATCAGTTCCTGTGAATACATTGCAAAAAGAAGGATGTGGACAGATTTAAGAATATAATTTATTAAAAGTAATAATAATGTTTAAACACTACCTTTGTGACCCTTCCTTCACTTGGTTTATCATCTTTTTGAAGACTGCTGCATTAATACTCCTTTTTATCCATTCTTAGTACGTTAATATGTTCGAGTACCACAGTATTACTCCACAGGCTATGGCCAGTCCTATACCGTTCCACTTTCTTTGTTGATTATTAAGAATAACATTCATGACGTGAAGCTTTCGAAAGGTCTCAAGCCATCGAGTTTCTTAACTTTCAGTTTAATAGTTGGGAAAGGTTTCCCTTCTCCACTAAAAGTTGATCTTATCATAATTAACAATTCATGATTAAACGCCCAAACCTCCTCACAACTCTTCCAGAACTTGCCAATGATTCTGGTAACATTCTATTCAATTTGTTACATTTCCAGTGTACTCTGTGTGTGATGTTCTCAGAAACTGTCTTTCTGTCTTTGTTCCATAATAGCATCCAGACATATCAGGTTGCATTTTGCTGTTTGCACAAACCCTGTTACTTTGCTGCAAATATTACCGTTTTGGTTAAAACAGTTTACATCACTTTCACCTTTTTGGGTCTCGCTGGCAAAATGCATCCGCAAGGATGCATGTGTCCAGCTGGAGACGTATAGCGATCAGTCTGGGGGGAAGGAGGACAAGAGGGTGTACGAGCTTTTTTTCCTGGATTCGTGTGCGCGAACGCGCACGTCGTGTCCCGCGCCGTACACATGCGTGCGCAGACAGACACTCGCTCACACACACACCCCCTCCCCCACAGTCACACACGCGCACTCCAAGACACATACACACACACACGCACGCACGCACGCACGCACAATCAATCAATCAATCAATCAATCAATGACATTTATAGAGCGCACTACATACCCGTAGGGTCTCAAGGCGCTGGGGGAGGGGGGGTGCCGCTACTGCTCGAACAGCCAGGTCTTCAGCTTCTTCCTGAAGGAGAGATGGTCTTGGGTCAGGCGCAGGTCGGTCGGGAGGGAGTTCCAGGTCTTGGCGGCCAGGTAGGAGAAGGACCTTCCTCCTGTAGTCGCTCTTCGGATGCGGGGGACGGCGGCGAGGGCGTGGTTGGCTGATCGGAGGTGGCGTTTGGGAGCGTAGAAGTTGATTCGGCTGTTGAGGTAGCTTGGGCCTTGGTCGTGTAGGGCTTTGTGTGCGTAGGTGAGGAGGCGGAAGGTGATTCTTTTGTTGACGGGGAGCCAGTGAAGGTCTCTCAGATGTCCGGAGATGTGGCTGGTTCGTGGGATGTCGAGGATGAGTCTGGCTGAGGCGTTCTGGATCCGCTGGAGTCTCTTCTGGAGCTTGGCGGTGGTACCGGCGTAGAGGGCGTTGCCGTAGTCCAGTCGGCTAGTGACGAGGGCCTGGGTGACGGTCTTCCTGGTCTCGGTGGGGATCCACCAGAAGATCTTCCGTAGCATGCGTAGGATGTTGAAGCACGCCGAGGAGACGTTGTTGACTTGCCTGGTCATGGAGAGGGAGGAGTCCAGGATGAAGCCCAGGTTGCGTGCATGGTCTGTCGGTTTGGGTGCGGTGCCCAGGGCGGGGGGCCACCAGGAGTCGTCCCAGGCGGAGGGTGAAGAGCCCAGGATGAGGACCTCCGTCTTGTCCGAGTTCAGTTTCAGGCGGCTGGTCGTCATCCACTCGGCACACACACATACACAGCCCGCCCACCCCGCACGCGCGCGCGCACACACATGCTTCCCCCCCCTCCCCCCCGCAGCTCAGCAACCCACTCACCGGCTTCCTTCGTGCGGCGGCTCTCCTCAGCTGCAGGGCCCGGCAGCAGGACTCTTCTTCCCTCCTTCGGCACCAGGGCGCAGGGTAGGCTCCTGCCTGCTCCGGTGCTCCAAACAATCGCGGCTCTTCCGTGGGAGGCGGGGTAGGCTCCCGCCCTCCTACTTCTTGTTTCCGGTTGTCGCGCCGGCCTGCCTGACTTCCTGGTCGCAGGCCGGCAGAGTGACGAGGATGTTTGATTTGCGGTATTTATTTATTTATTTATGCATTTTTATATAGCGCGGACTTTACCCGAAGGCGGTATTTATTTATTTATGTATTTATGCATTTTTATATAGCGCGGACTTTACCCGAAGGCGGTATTTATTTATTTATGTATTTATGCATTTGTATATAGCGCGGACTTTACCCGAAGGCGTCAGAGCGCTTCACATTAGGAACAGAAAGGAAACATAATGAGAAACATTACAAAAGAACAGGTTGCAAAAACATACGTTACTTACATAAGGTAATAGTGACAATTGTGAGCAAACAAAATATATGAGGTAGTAAAAACTATGAGCAACCAAAAATACATGAGGTAGTAAAGGTAATAGTGACAATCGTGAGCAAACAAAATACTTGAGTAAAAATTGTGAGCAACCAAAATACATGAGGTAGTAAAGGTAATAGTGACAATCGTGAGCAAACAAAATACTTGAGTAAAAATTGTGAGCAACCAAAATACATGAGGTAGTCAAAAGTGCACAAGAGGAAATGAAAGTGACAAGTGTGCAGTTATAAGAGAAAACAGAGTATAATTAGAGGTATAGTCCTGCAATAAGTGCTAGACACTCAGGCTCAGGAACAAGCGTTACATGGGCAAGGTGGCACTTGTGCAAGTATCAAAGGCAAAGACATGTGAGAGGTAGCAGCCGTGTGTTGCAAGGGCAGAGTGGTGTGTGCATGTTACAAAAGGGCACCGAACACCAGTACATGGAAAATACTGCAAAAAGGCAGACCCTCCAATCACAGGCATACACTGGGAAGGCACTTCCATGGTCATGGAAAGTAGAAATTATCAGTAGTGGGAAGTCTTCCTCACAAATAGCAAGAGGACGTGAATTACTTTTGGAGGTGTCTCTGGAGGAGGAGAACTTTGAGGTCCCTTTTGAAGGCCTGGGAGGAGGCGGTGGTCCGGAGCTTTTTTTTGTCCTCTCGCGGTTTGTAAATACAAAACATATTGCATTACAAATGCTATAGGTATCACATTTGCGAAAGTTATAACTATTGGCATTGTAAATGACGAAGCTATTAATTTAGCTATTTAAAAAAAAAGAAACATAAATAAAAACTTTGCCATTTACAATACCAATAGCTCAAACTTTCCTAATGCGAGACCTATTGCATTGCAAATGCTTGTTTTAAATTGGTTTTATGCACTTAGTTGGTGTGGGAGAGGGGTCAAAACATATTCAGATGCTTTGGAAACAGGGGTTTTGTTTGGCCGTGTGTAGTGCCAAACATCCTGTTGTTGACAATCACAGGTGCCATATTGGTTAGCGCTCTAGTGTCTAGCTCTGGCGAGGCCACTTGATGGGCACCGGGTGCGGTCGCACAGACATATCAGGATGCATTTTGCTGTCTGCATAAAATGCTGTTACTTTGCTGCTAATATTACAGTTTTGGTTAAAACTGTTTATATCGCTTTTACCTTTTAAATTCTACCTTATACACTTTATGTACCAGGTGGGGGTGAGGGGTCAAAAGAGATTCAGAGGCTTAAGATACTGGGGGTTTTGCCGTCTTTAGTGCCAAACTTTCTGTTGTAGACAATCACAGGTGCCATATTGCTTAGCACTCTGGTGTCTAACCTAACTACTGCCTGGCTACTTGATGAGCACCGGAGCACGGACGTGCAGACAGGTCTGGTTGCATTTTGCTGTTTGCACAAAATGCTGTTACTTTGCTGCTAATATTAACAGCTACTTAATGAGCACCGGAGCTGGAACGTGCTCAGCAGGCGCACCGCTGACGCGCTGAATGCGCACCAAAGGAAAGGCCATCTCTGCCCGGACGGGGCCGGGGCCAGGGCCAGGAGCCGGAACCCCTCCTCTTGTCATGAGGAGGAGGGTAAGTTATTTGGCAGGGGAATTGTGGCTATTGAATCGGCCGGTAGGCACAGCATGCTCCCATACCATTGATAAGAGCAATGTCAACCTTACCTGTGGGGGGTGTAAGCTTAATATGGCTAATTCAAAATCATCTGATAATGGGCTCAAGCCAGATGGAAGGAAAGTAAATGGCCAACAGTCACAGATGTATCTGATTAACTGCAGATCGCTTTCGAGACACAGCCTTGAGCGGTTTACATTTCTGGAGGAAAAGCACCAGGAGATAATCTTCCTTACAAAGATGTGGCATAGTGAGGATTCTATGCCGGACGCTGCAATGACTCTCCCTCAGGGTTACGCAATTGCCAGGTGGGACTACAAACAGAAATGGGAGGGATCAAGGGGGTGGATAGCCAGCATTTACAATTAGGAGCTTAAAAGGAAATTTGGCTCCATCTGTATCCCTGGGTGTGAATACCTGAGTTCAATTGACTTTTCCTCCACCTTCACTCTGTCTGGTATACTGGTATACCACCCACTGGGCTGAGCTACCCAGTTTATTAAGGCTTTCCCTGATATTGTGGCAGAACACAGGTTTGTGAAAGTAAACTTTACGGTACTAGGAGACCTAAATTTACTCCTTGAGGATGAAAATTGTGAAAATGCAAAACATCTTATCTGATCTTGCTGTGGTACCATTGGAGTAGTGTGTCATTGCCCCTACCCATTGACTGGATCACTTACTACATCCCATATTTGCAAATATACCTGAAATGGCCACAGGTGATCCCATTGATATTTACGGGTCAGAACATATGATTGTACCTTTTCAGGTGTGCAGACCTGGGAGTAAGGTTACCAAGCCTCAACAACCCAGATTGAGTCAGTGCTGGTCAAGACTATGTTAAACCTTAAATTCTGAATCTCTCGTTTTCTGATTCAGCTATGCTTCATCCATACTCACCTTTGACCTGTTTTTCAGCCTGACTCTGTCCCTGACGCCACCTGCATAAACATTAGGTCATGAAGCTAAAGTTGAGACATTGTAGGCTGCGTAAACATGCACAGTCAGCACAAAAGAACAGCTGATGTCTGCACTGTGGGTTTTGTGTGTATTTTAAACAAAAGTTAAGCCTTAGATAAAGTTTGTTCAGATAAGCCTACCTTGTTATGCAGCCTCAAGATGCGACAGTTACACAAGGCACCATAGTTGTTGATTCTTACCGATTGTCTCATTTGTGTGTTCTTCCCAGAGCCTTATTTACCTCTGGGCGTTCCTTGTCTGTGGTTTTCACTATATAAACCCATGTAACCATAGTTCAGTGTGTTCTATCCTCGGTATCTTGATGGTACTGGTCGGATGGAGACCCGTTCATGAATTATTGAATAAACTACCCATGGTTTGTACTTTGCTCCAGTGTCGTTTCCTCCTTACTTGATAAGAACCCGTGGCGAAGTGGTGATCCCTACATCAGCAGGTTATAGATTAATCTGCTCCACAAATTGGCGCTCAACGTGGGTCCCCATCAAAGGCATGCAGTTGGAATGGGGGAGGAGATCAGGTAGGTATGACGAACTTCGCTAAGGAACGTACCACCTGATGAGATTAGTGTTGCTCGTGGTCCAACGTGATTTTTCAGCTCCCCAACTCTGATCTTCCTGGCGGCTGCTAGCCTTGACTGGGGCCTTTGGATGGTCATTTTTGGATCAAGGAGGATAGACAGGTGGGAGGCAAAGATTACGCATGACGTAAAACTGTATTGAACCAGTTCATTTGTTCAGGATCGGTTTGATCTTTGCTTGACTTGGTATTTGATTGGTCATTTGTTTGGAATTTGGTAATCTGTTCGGACTCTGTTTTGCATTTTGAAACCTAGGTTCTGTTTGGTATTTTGAGATCTAAGTTTTGTTTTAAGACTTGCTAATTGTTTTGACTAACATTTTTTCTTACAGATAAATGTGAGAATATTTTTTATTTCTCTCTGTTTACGCGTTTTTTTTCTCTTATATAACATGCCTGTGTTTAGCACCCTTTGGACGTTTTGGAAGTTTTGTTGTTGCTGCTGCCATAAGCAGAGCATTTTGGAAGCAAATCAGCCGACGCCACCAGAAGGTACGTCAAATTTTGAGATGTACATCAAATATGGTATTTGTCCCATCATGTATAATACATTGTGGAACAAATACACAAAAGGGGATCCCCAGCTGTGATGGCCATTAGAGGGAACTATGGACCCTCACAAACTAGAGTATTTAGAGAATCAATTGTTTTTGAAGAAAGTTAGGACTGCTATTTTTGATAGTTTGCGTATGTGGAAGAAAGAAGTAAGGGAGCGGCAGCTCAAGGCAGAGAAGGTACAAAGAAAACAGGAAAGGAAAACAGAGTATCAGGAGTATAAGGAATTGAAGGATAAGGAAGTTCAGGATAAAAAAGAATGTTTAGATAGGGAGCATAAATTATTAATATCTAAGGAATATATAGTTAGACCAACTGTAGCAGTTCAGGTCCACCAAGATGTGGATTCAGATATTGATGGGTTGTTGCTAGAACGACCCCGCCCCCATATGTACCCTTAACACCTCTTCCCTCTGGACCCCTAAATATCGCCCCCCTTGTACACCCGGTTCCACCTCCTTTGCCTGTGGTTGTTCAGCCCCCTATTTTCCAACCAGTACCGGTACATTCCTTACCCCCTCCAACCCAGGCTACTGTACCCTCATCCCAAGCCTCTACGCCTCCACCTCAGGCCACTGCATTTGAAATGTCTAATGATTCTGTACTTCCTGCATCTGTTCTAACCCCTCGAGTTCTCCACTCTACTGTATCTCAGTTTCGTCAGGATGCGATAAGATTGATGGTATTAAATTGGTTAAGTGATTTAGAAATGGAAGTAGGCGACATGATAAAACAGATTCAGAATTTTTCTGAAGGAGAGCTTCTTTGCCTTGTAAATAAGCTTTCTCATCAACTTATGGTTCAATGGGAGATGACTACTGGACGAAATGGCCCGGATGATGTTAGAGCAATTAATAGACAGTGTCAGATAGGGGCCTTCCCTGTAGATAGAATTGATACTGCTATAGCAACGATAATTGGATACTGTAATGAGCTCTCTTCTGCTCCCCGAATAAGACCTATGAGGGAAGCTGCCCAGAGTTCATCCCTGGAAGAGGGAATGCAGACAATGATGACCCAAACGGTGCTGATGCTAGAGCCCATTTTTTGTAGAATTGGATATATACACCCTGGAAAAGGACGAATGTACTCACTTTAAAAGCCACTTTATCAGACATACGGAAAAATCCTAGAGGATTTTATGATGATGTGCAGGCAGCTATTGATTCTTGTATTATGACTTTAGCCGATATCAATTGTTTTTTTGGTATGATCCTACCACTTGATATGTGGCGACTTACTCGGAAACAGGATCATGCTGTTGATTTGGGATGGAGATTGGACTGCCATTATAGCAGCTGATACGGATAGGAAACCTGGCCAGAAACCTAGTCAGCTTATACTGGATCTTCCTGGTAACATACTTACTTATATAAAAACGATGGTTCCAACAGGGAGAGGCCGTCCCGGATTTCTTTACTCGCTTTGAGGAAGTGTTCCATGATTTTAGTGGACAAGATACATCTACACCTAAGGGTTCATATTTATTTGTAGATAGATTTGTGGGAAATTTTCTTCCTGAGATATCAGTTGCTTAAAGAACTCTGAAAGCACATGGGCTTCAGTGACTCCAAAAGCTATATTAGATATAGCCAGTATTACCAGAATCAGGTTACCATTGAGCAAGAACGAAAAGAAGGAAAATTAAAAGGGTTGAAAACTAAGGTAATGATGGTTCAGGCTTATGGACCTCAAGCTCGAGGCCGTGGCCAAAATTATGGTCAGAATTATAGACAAATGCCTCCAGTAGGGCCACACCGTAGACAAACTCCACTAGGGCTAGATCAATGTGCTTATTGCAAAGAGAAAGGACAATGGCGTTCTGAATGCCCTGTTTTAGTTGCTGGTGGAAGAAGAAGGGGACAGGTGAATAATAATCAAGGGACTTCAGCTCCCTGACAACAGCCACAGCAGGTTCAAGCTCTAGAGAGGAATAGGTCAGGAAATGATTTCGATCAAAGAAATAACCAAAGGGATTCTCTGATAGAAAGACCACCTCAACATTGAACTCTGTACAGCTGATAATGCATGACTTCTCTTTATCAGGTGACATGAAAAGCTCACTATCCTCGTTTAGAACCAGCAGTGATTCGTCTATGACCCGGTAGAACAAACTCCTTCGGTTCACATCACCTACCCTCTAACCAAGGAAACTAGTCCACCATTTGCTCTACTGCAGATTAGCAGCAATGTAGAAGAACTGAATGATCCTTCTAGCTCAAAGAAAGACAAAAATCTGTATCTGCACCACCTAAAACTTTAAATGAAATATGAATATAAAATACTAATGAACCACTAGCTTAACAGGGTGAGCAGGGTTCACGCCAAAGTAATTTCCCGTAGTAAATCTTGTTGGGCTGTTGGTTGTCTCAGTTTCTTCAATAGGGTATTTGCTGGTGAGACAACTCCTCCTGAGATTGCAAAGTACTGCCGCTGTGGGAAACTCAATCTCTTAACCATTTCGGTTTTCCAAAGTCTGTCTGTTTTGAGGAGGATCTCTCTCATCTCTTGCCATTTGTATATCTGTAAAGCCAGGGACACTGGGGGATTGTTACAAGTATAGTTCATTATCTTCTGCTAAAAATGTTCCCACACATCCAAGATTCTTCCCCCTTGTTTCAGAATGGCTGCCACTGTGTCATGTAGAGGATGTCTCGGTCTCCTAATCTCACGTCTTCTGCAACTGGCATGCTCTGTATGTTTCTGTAGTGTCTGATCCTTTGGAAAGCATATCAAAGTATCTGAATTACTGACTGCCTGATTGTGGGCTGCTCTGCACTCCCCCCCCCTTAATCCAAAGAAATTGTATGATGTTGCACCATTGCTCACACTCCATAGCATCGTGTTTGCCCATGAATATCATGCTGAGCTTGGCACCTTGCCAGGATGACAGGTGTTGTGTAGGTACCTCTTCCAATGTACATGCATTTACTGTTCACCACATACTATGTTTTATTATGCACTGTATGATGATCTGGTATGGTATTGGTGTTTATTTCACCAATATCAGACTAGAAAATCATACTGTGCATAATAAGAGGTCTCTGTAAACAGCCTGTTTGCTAAATGTTGCTACAGCAAAATATGTAAAACTACAAATACAAACGGCAGTTTACAGAGACCTATTGAATATCTTAAGGAGTGAGAAAAAAATCAAAAATTATCTTCAAGTCCATCCTTCAGTAAGAGAAGTATCTTGTTGGCCCGCCACACCATATTTATTCACAAAGGATTTACTTAGCTATCAATAGCTTACAATGTGGGAAATCTGTAAGTCTTTAATTGGGATGGTAAATAAAACTTACAAAAAGTACACCAGAGTAAAACCTCAGTTTCCCACCCTCTGTAAATCTATTTTACAGCAGCCAACAGCAGACTTTTACAACTGTAGATGCTGATGAATATTTGAAAAGAAATAAACTACATGAAGGCTCGAAGTAAGGAAAAACTTCATAGGCTACTTCTAAGCATATTGTTAGCAGGGTGGCCCTAAGAAGGGCGATTCAGAGAGGGACTGGTGACTTGGACAGTACACAGAAACACTCTGCCTTGAGGTTGTATAGGGCATGGTTTATAGACCTGAGAATGCAGCTTTGCCCTTGAAACGATTTTTAACCACAAAGCAGATCTGGGAAATCCACATAAAATTCAAATGGAAAAATTAAATAAATCTTGAAATGAGATTCATTTATGTAAAAAAATGAAAAATGTTTTCAAACTACTTGGGTTATAGAAATTACATATACTGTTTTTGAGGCACACAGGGGAAGAGGTGGATAATTGATTAGAGATTTTATGGACAGAAGGTATCAACTTTGCAAGCTAGTTATTGAAAAAAGTCTATAGGGAGTCGCATATAAAATTAAGCAAGACTAAACAAGAGAAGCGCAAGACAGATTACAGAGTACTCAAAAATAGAGACCAAATTACTTTAATGACAAACAATAAAAAAGTAACAGTGCCACTGCAGTTGCATTGCACTGATGCGTGGCAACAGTTCTGCCTTTCCAATGGGCGTCCTTAATCAGCCTACTAGAAAATCAAACTGTGTGGTAAAGAAACATGTAAGGCTTGGGATGGGTCTAAAGACCTCAGATGAGTTTACAGTCCAGGTATGCACTATCGTTAGACAGACTGCTAATAGAAACTGTTTGATAAGTTTGCCAGTATGTGTAGCTAGCGAATATTCCAACTCTTCACCTGTGAACACCAGCAACACTACCAAGGTGTTTCTAGATAATGTCATTTGATTAAGTATCGCTAGCCAAAATCTAATTTGGTCAAATATCCCTAGCCAAAACCTCAGGCCCTGATCGCAGTGCCACCACATAGCCAACATACCTCGTTTCCCACAGCCTCTCCAACAAAGCTCATGGGAGCCAAGCATGGTATGGAGTCTGGTCGGAGTAATGTACTAGGGTAATATGATTTGCATACCCATTTTCTTTATGCTGTGTGCAAATTGATGATTTAATGCACGTATCCATATGTGCATCCAAGACTCCTCTGAATGTGTACCCGTAATTCTGTTTCCCATGTTAAGGTATACAAGGGTTTTGGCGAACTGTCTACTTCAGTTCAGGAGTTTGCATAAAATAGCTATTTTCTGGGGAAAGCCACTCTGATCTCTGTGTTTTTGTCATGATTTGATCATTAATCTTGTTTTCTAATTCTAGTTTTAAGGCCTCATTTAAGCAAAAACCAGTCATGTGCGAAATCCCCCGATAACTGCCTTAGATGCGTCCCAGATCGTTTCACAAGAAACCTTGTCACTAATGTTCTCTTGAAAGTAGTGTTCTATAGTTTCCTTAAAGGAGCAGCGGACGACCGCCACTTGAGATTTCATCTCGTTCATGTGTCACGCTTTACTATATGGCCGTGTAAGAAATAGAGTGTTGTCAAATGTTAAGAACACCGGAGCATTGTCTGCGATATCACAGCTTGAAATCAGGTAAGTCCTTGTTCTACAAATAGGCAGTCTTTCCTGGAAAATGCTCTATAAACATTGGAGTAAAACGTGTAGCTTCTGTTGCACAGATGAGACTGGAGCCATATGTCAACAAAGCTGAGATCTGCCAATCCCTGTTTAAGAGCAGCTAGAGTAGCTGTATGTCCCTCACACTGAGCCTGATCAATCTTCTCTCTGGTTTAATGTGGTGTTAAAATCTCCCCCCATTATCATCATACTTTGACAGAGACTCAAAATACGGAGGAGTAGACTCATAAAAGAAATGGTCTTCTTATGTTCACTCGGACCACAGACGTTGATCAGTGTGATTTGTTTATGTGGTCACATACCAGCTATGATAAGGTACCCCCCCCCCCCTTCCTCCTAGGATGGACTGTTGAGGAAACAAATTAACCACTTCTACTCAGTTTGGACACTCCCTCTATGTTACTGTCTGAAGGAGAGGGAGATTGAATGGGATACAATGGTGAGTGCAGACGACATGTATCACGTTCCAAGAGGTGCGTCTCTTGCAGGAGAGCCATAGTTATTTCTTTGGCATCTAGGCATTTTAATAATGTTCTGTACTTCTTCAGTGAGTTCAGGTCTAGTGACAAAAGTCATTATCTTTGAACCTTGCATTATTCTGCTATATTGGCTTGATGGGCTAGCACAGCTCACTACATATGGGCATGCTCGCTTAAGCGCCGCTATCCTGTTTGCTATCCCTATAACTATGTAACCAAGTTTTCGTTTGAATGTTTGAAATCTCTGCTCCATAAACTGAAAGAAAAAAATAAACTAGGGAGAAAGGGGACAAACATCAACATTTAACTGAGCATAAAGAATCGATACTGGGACCAACAATCGCAACGTTGTAGTTCACCAAACTTGAACACCATCAGGCAGGGTGAGGGTCAGCTCCTTGAAAAGCTGCCCGGGGACCATGGGTCATGAGGACAGATATGCTTAGCACAAATTCAATGACCCTGCCACTTCACAAACCTCCCATAAAACTTTGAGAAACATTCCCATGCAAGAAAATTGTTTAAAAAAACCAAAAAGGATAAAGTTCTGTTCGTAACAGTGTATGGTTACAGTCCATCCAGGATCATGGCCTGAATGAGAGAGCTCCATAGTGTTGAGACTGTATGGGTCACTCTTATCCCTTAGAAGCCCCATGCTGTTATTTGTCTTGTAAGCAGTGAAGGCGTCTAGCTTTGGCTTTACTTTTATTTGTTCTTTGTTGTTGCTATTCATCTCCCCAACCATCCTTGGGAGATCCTGTATTTCCCAAGCTTCCTGGTTGGTAGTGACTGAGTTTTGCTTGCCATAATGTGTAAATATGAGACAAAAGGAGAAGCCCAAGCGCTAGGGTATGTTCTTGTGACTTTGTCCTGGTCCAACACAATCAGATATCCACAGTTGGTGCTTTAAGTCTTTTGGGGTTATTTTCTCTAATAACTTTCAAATTCAATATTTCCAGTTCTGCTGATTGGATTATTGTAGTTTTGGTCTCTTTATATTTATTAAACTAAGCACTATGTTTCTAAACTGTGGTTGGATTTTTTTGTGTGGAGTTTTGCGGTTTGAAGTGTTGCACAAATACTTGACACATTACACCTGTTAAGCCTGACTGCTCTGTGCCAAGCTACCAGAAGGTGGAGCACAGGCTAATCTTGGGTTTGCTTGTGCCTTACCCTGACAAGGATTGTGGTTGCTGCTTGTCCAAGGCTCACATCCTAATCAATCAACAACCCTATTTCTTACACACGGCTTCTAGTAAAGATGCCAACCTCCATCCGCAGCTTAATGGTAGCTCGGCCATCTCCACACACCACAGGGAGGAGTGGCTCGAGTGATCTCAGTGCAGTGCCGAGTCGGGTGCACAAACATCTGTGCCTCAACGTTTGTGATCACTACTGTGTTGTTCTCCATCGCATATGAGTGAAAACAGCAATAAGGCAAAACTAAGAAAGACCGATATAGAGCCCGGGTGCTATGCAGATATGCATTGTGTTGGGTCTCTGCCCACACCAGGCCCCGTTTAGGTGTTGTTTTAAGTTCTTCTTCATTATAAAACGGAAAAAAGGCATAGCTGGATCAGGACACATCTAAAGGGTTTTTTTTAAAGTACGTTGTGGCTGCGGTTCCATGGTCAGGGAAGGATGTTCATGCTGGATTAAAATGGGTACTGCATTTGCAAAAAGTGCACACAGCTTTCTATTCACAATTCCACTTATTGAGACTGTGTGGAGGGATGTTGAAATGTCTGTTGTATGAAGCTTACATGAAACCATTACATGGAGCACTGACTAATGTGAAATAAGGTCACGCTCGCATGAGCACTTCTATGTGGCAAGCATACATCAGTTGCATTAGAAACAGACTTGAATATGGTTCAGTTACATTAAGCTATTATTACTTTATGAAAAAAGAGCCACTGCCCTAGGATTTTGTAATAAGGACATTGGGAAATATGTTGTCAAACACATTCGAAATGTAGGAATATATCAACTCAGGTAAGCACACCACACCTGGGGGTTGTCCCTTCTGAACACTGACTGCCACAGATTATTTTTATAGAAAGAAGGGGAGCAGAACGGACCACTCCCTTAATATTCTACCCATTCCATAGAGCCAGTTCATGGATAGAGTAGAAAGTCCTGAAGCTAAAGAAAACTTCAGACGTAGTGGAGTGAATTCAGAATGTGAAATGTATTTTTTACATTATCTCCTACTCAACAATATTTTAGGAAAACCAAAGCACAGGTAGGTAATGGTTTGGGTCTAAAAGGGAACTGCAGGTATGTGGTGATGCTGGGATCAGTAACTAGCTGTCAGTGTGACATCATCCCACCTTAAAAAGTAACTTTAGACCTCATCCAACAGTGACGCGCCATTGAAACAAAAGTGAATTTTTGGGGCACGAGACTAGAGGAGCAAAAGGAAAACACCAGGGCCTAGTATTAAGATTGTCCCCCCGCCCAAGAAAGTAATATAGCCTATCTTTAAATTCCGATAATATTTTATAAAATGAGTAGTAACAACAATTTCAAGAAAACAACAGTACAATAAAAATCCTTCTGATTAGATTGCTTTCTTGCACACTCACCTGGTGATTCTGCTCGGCTCATCACCCACTGTCAGCCGACTAATTGTTTTTGTAAGAATTACTGTAGATTCCTCATTGGATTCAGTTATGGTCCTGTCATGGTCTTTGTGTCCAGTGGTCACCAAAGAGCTAGGTCTTGGGACTGTGGGTCTCTCAACTTTCTTCTCGCCACTGACCACAGTAGGGGTGGTTGTTGCAGATCTCAAAGGAGTTGGCGCAGGCGATGTCCGTGTTTTTGACAGATTTTTCCGCGTAGTCCAAACTTAACATTTTTCATATTTAAACAAAAACAATTTGCAGATTAAATTATAATACAGAAAGTCAAAGAAATCTGTAGAAAACAGCATTTCAAAAAACAAAATTCTCACATTTTTTATATCATTAATTTAAAACCAAAGAAAATAACGGCACAACCAATGTCATAAGTTTAACAATTAAATGTGCAAAAACAAATCTCTGTCCCCTGCCAAACACTACAGGCATTCGGACACAGAAAAGGCTTCAGCACGAACATAATGGACTATACATTTTAATGAGTCATCCTTTCAGGCTGAAAGTTACTGACCTACAGCTACACGTCGTCTAGGAAGTAGAAAAGGAAACTCCTATTCTTCTAGGTATTCAAACAAACAGAAAATCGAAAAACAATGGGCCATAAGATATTGTGGAGATCCAGTTTGGAGATTATCCTACGGATGACGTGTATTTTTTCATGTGACATAAACCTATTGTAAACAAAAATAATTTGCAATACATGTGAACCTATATTTTCAAATACAAAAACACAAAGCAATATGTTACCACCACATCGATCACCTGCAGAAAATATTGGTTCAGTCAATATGGACAGTGGCTCTTAACTTCATTGCTCCTAACACAGTGCCATCTAGACCCTTTTCTTATGTTATCTTTTAAAGTTCTCCAAAGGCTTTTTTCATATCATTTTAACATGGTGCTAGTCAGATAAGCTGAACATCACGGCTGCCCAGAAATCACTTTGGAGTAGTGTCAAAAAGTTCATCTTGTCACGACTATGGTCGGAATCTCATCAATCACAGCAAATTTGACTCAATCTTCAACTGCGGAAAAAAAAAAACCAGGGCACTGCCCATGATGAGAAAACAAGAGCGAGACGGGGGGAGAGGGAGGGGGAGAGAGAGGGAGGGGGAGAGAAAGAGAGAGAGAGAGGGAGGTGGAGAGAGAGAGAGAGAGAGGGAGGGGGAGGGAGAGAGAGAGGGGGAGGGAGAGAGAGAGAGAGAGAGAGAGAGAGAGAGAGAGAAAGAGAGAGAAAGAGAGAGAGTGAGAAAGAGAGAGAAAGAGAGAGAGAGAGAGAGAGAAAGAGAAAAAGAAAGAGAAAAAGAAAGCGAAAGAAAGAGGAAGAGGTAGAGGAAGAAAGAGAAAGAGAGAAAGAGAGAGAGAGAGAAAGAGAGAGGGAGAAAGAGAGAGAGAAAGAGAAAGAAAGAGAAAGACAAAGGAAGAGGAAGAAAGAGGAAGAAAGAGAAAGAGGATGAGGAAGAAAGAGAAAGAGAAAGAGAAAGAGAGAGAGAGAGAGAGAGAGAGAGAGAGAGAGAGAGAGAGAGAGAGAGAGAGAGATGTTGTGTTTTGGAAAGCTAATTGTAGGAAGTCCTACTTAAACAAAGGCACTCTTTAAAATCGTCAAGTACTGATCTTTGGGAAGAACAATTATAGCTTGTGGCCAGCAGAACTTGGACCTACACCCACACCAACAGACCCTGCATGCAACCTAGGCATCATCTTCAACAGCGAAACGAAAAGTCATCACAGTTGTTCCCTTCTGCTTCCACACCCTTCGCAAGCTCCGCAGAATCTTCAGATGAATCGCAATCAACACCAGAAAGACCGTCGTCACACAGGCCCTCGTCACCAGCCGCCTCGACTATGCTGGCATCTCCACCCAGGTCCTCAGACGACTCCAGACCATACAGAACGCTGCAGCTAAACTCATCCTGGACCTCCCCAAATGTACCCACATCACCCCTCACCTCAAAATCCTCCACTGGCTCCCCAATCAATCAATTAATCAATCAATGCATTTATAAAGTGCACTACATACCCGCGAGGGTCTCAAGGCGCTGGGGGTGGGGGGGGGTGGCGTAGGAGATGATGTTGAGGTTATGTTGTCGGCGACGTGGGCGAGGGGTGCCATGTAGATATTGAACAGCGTCGGGCTGAGGGAGGATCCTTGTGGGACACCACAGATGATCTCTGTAGTTTTAGAGCGGAAGGGTGGAAGGCGAACGCTCTGGGTTCTGCCGGAGAGGAAGGATGTGGTCCAGGCCAGGGCCTTTTCTTGGATTCCGGCGTCATGGAGACGTGCTAATAGGATGCGGTGGCAGACCGTGTCGAAGGCTGCTGATAGGTCCAGGAGGAGGAGGGCGGCTGTTTCTCATTTGTCCATCAGGATCCTGATGTCGTCGGTGGCGGCGATGAGGGCGGTCTCGGTGCTGTGGTTGCTGCGGAAGCCGGATTGGGAGGGGTCCAGGATGTTGTTGTCTTCGAGGTAGCGGGTTAGCTGTTTGTTGACAATCTTCTCCGTGACTTTCGCCGGGAACGGAAGCAGGGAGATGGGCCGGAAGTTCTTGAGGTCCTTGGAGTCCGCCTTGGATTTCTTTAGTAGGGCGTTGATCTACGCGTGCTTCCAGCTTTCCGGGAAGGTTGGTGTCTCGAAGGAGATGTTGATAGTTTTCTGGAGGTGGGGGGCGATGGCTGAGCTGGCTTTGTTGAACACGTGGTGAGGGCAAGGGTCGGATGGGGATCCGGAGTGGATGGAGTTCATGGTTTTGATGGTGTCTTCGTCGCCGACGCTGGAAGAGGTGGTCAGGAGTCTGGTGCGGGTGGAGGTCGCAGGGGTGGTGGTCTCGGCGGTGGGTGCGGGGGTGTCGGAGTTGAAGCTGTCGTGGATGTCGGTGATCTTGCGGTAAAAGAAGGTGGCCAGTGAGTCGCACAGGTCTTGTGATGGTGGGATGTCGTTGGTGTTGGAGCTGGGGTTGGAGAGTTCTTTAACGATGCTGAAGAGCTCTTTGGTGTTGTGTGCGTTGTCGTCTAGGCGGTCCTTGAAGGCGGTCCTCTTGGCGATCCTGATGAGTTGGTGGTGCCTGCGGGTGACGTTCTTGTGGGCTGTGTGGCTTTCTGGTGTTTGGTCGCTGAGCCATTTCTTCTCCAGTTTCTGACAGGTGTGCTTGGAGGTTCGGAGGTCTTCGGTGAACCAGGCGGCTTTCTTGTTGGTGTGGTTGATAGTGGAGATCTTGAGAGGGGCGAGGGTGTTGGCGCAGTCGTTAATCCACTGTTTGAGGTTGGTAGCGGCGGTGTCGGTGTCGCTGGGGTGGGTGGGTGGTCTCAGGGGCGAGTGTGGTGGTCAGTTGGTCCTTGGTGACCTTGCCCCAGCAGCGGCGTGGCAGCTGTTGGGTGCGGTGGTGTGTGGTGGGTTTCCTGAAGGTGAAGTGGACGCATCTGTGGTCGGTCCAGTGGGGTTCGGTGGTGTGGTTGAAGTAGACGTGGGGGCTTGCGGAGAATATGGGGTCAAGCATGTGTCCAGCGGCGTGGGTGGGTGTCGTCACGACCTGTTTGAGTCCAAGGTTGGCGAGGTTGTCGATCAGGGCGGTGGAGTTGGCGTCGTTGTTGTTCTCGAGGTGGAAGTTCAGGTCCCCGAGGAGGATGTAGTCCGTCGAGGCGAGGGCGTGGGTGCCGACTAGGTCGGCGATGGTGTCGCTGATCTGTAGTCGGGGTCCGGGTGGTCTGTAGACGAGTGTTCCACAGAGATGTCAATTCAAGATCCTCACACACGCCTATAAAATCTAAAAGATGAAGGAACATCCTACATCAACTTTGGAAAATGTGCGGGCCCCTGAAAAAAGGATAAACGCCCTATCAGGGAAAAACAACTATTTTGTAAAGTGGAGAGGCACCGGGCTCAGTGCTGATTCTGAATAAGGTAGTGCACAAACTTTAGATATATTTGATACATAACCAACATTGTAACCTTCAATTTAGAAAAATATTTTTATTTTCATTATTTTAGTTTTATGTTTTGTTCATATAAAAATACATATAAAAAAAATGTATACACCATTTACTTTAATACTTGAATGGTTGCACATGGTGCCTTACATTTCATTGATAATTAATAGATAACTTTTAGAATTCACAGTAAATCTTAGATTATTCTTCACATTTAATATAATTCCAACACAATATGCAGCAAAGATTTGTTGACAAATTTTACAAAAGAAACCACTGGTAGTGATGTGCAGAATACCACCAACACATTTCGGCAAATGCCTTCTTCAGGATTTGTCTTTTACCATTGAATACTGTATTTTTCTTTTGGGAGGTTATACCCTCTCTTGAACCAGAGTGTACTATGAATGATCCATCTAATCTGTAAGTATTCTTTATGGAAATACTTACAGATTAGATGGATCATTCATAGTACACTCTGGTTCAAGTGAGGAACCGCCGCCATCCTGCAACTCTTTACTTAGTGACGGCATAATACGATGTTTATTAATCCGCTAGGATCCCTGCTTACAGTTAGTGTGATCTCTTTACAACTCCAGTCCATCAGTCAACACACTTCCTAGATTCGTCTAAATAGATGTGAATTCTGATATTATCTGGGCAAAGATTTTTTTTTTTCATCAAAACATTTTGGTGTCATGTACTCAGAGGACTAGGTACTGGCATTTTAAGGGCTGCAGAGCAGATGATTCTACACTGAACAACCAAGTACTTGCATCTTGAAAAGGTATGAGACGTTATTAAAAATCCCTGGGCAATCATTCCTGGGGGGACTTAACTGTGTCTGCAGGCCCTCTCTCTCAGCCCATGTCCTATGCCTGTAGGAGACTCAGGTTGCCACAATACACATGGGAAAAAGGGTAAGGGCATGTAAGAACAAATTTTTATGAAAAATGCAAAGGGTGTTCTAGGATCGAAGTACTAGGTTCAAAGTACTAGATTTAAAACGCTACGTTTAAAGTGCTAGGTTTTAAGCAACAGGTTTTAAGCGCAATCTTTAAAGTGCTGGCTTCTAAGCGCTAGGCCCATAGCACTAGGCTCTAAGTTTTAAGGGTCCCAAAGTAGAGTGTGTGATACAGGGTGTTAGGTATGGACTCCAAGTTATGGAACTGAATGAATCTGGTATAAAGTGGGGCCTACCTATTGGCCAGGTTTGAGCACCGAGTTCAGCTACACCAAGATTTTCATAAAGATGAGTCCCTTGAACGCAAGGGAGCTGAGTGAAATCATGACCCAACAGAACATTTGTATCTACTCAGTGTGTTCCAGTATTGTTCTTTCTTTCTTCATTCTCTTTCCACAATGAACCATGTTTGTGCCTTGAGTCTTTCCTTGTGTAATGCTCTATAGCAATAAACATCACAGAAAAAATATATAGCACTACATAACCCCATCCCTTTTTGTGTCTTTAGTGTTAAAGTGTCTGGTATGAATTGAGTTATGCGGGTGCAGGATCGAAGTTTGGAAAGAAGGAAAAGTGGGGCGTCAAAAGATCAATGGAATGCATATCCTGCTTGGTATGAAGAGACTCCATGAATCTCAGGTACAGAGTCTTAAATGCTTCCACGAAAAATTAAAGGAGCACATGAAGGAATTAAAAGAAAAACAAAACCAAGAACAAAGAAAAATGGAACAAGTGAAGGAATTAAAAGAAAATGAAACAAAGACTTGACTGATGATAAGGTGACAGAAAACAATGACGAAGACTTGATGGTTAGGCCTAGTGTCCCAATGTATCCGCAGCTGAAAGAAATCCTTACTCATGATAAAGGAATTCCTGAAGACATTATAGACTTCTTAGTAGTGTTTCTTCATCCTCCTCCATCTGTTCTCTTCACCCCTACACACAGTCAAGTAACCTTAGCACCCAAAGGACTTCAGCTACACCTCCTCCATCGTACAAACCTGAGGACACCAGGACTAATAAGAGCACACAGGTGCCACTTAAAAGCCCCACAACTTCCCCTAATGAATAGATAGCTTTTGTCGCAATTGACCCACATCTTGTCTCCAGTTGCTGCTCACATTCACAGCTTTATGACATAAGAGGAGGATATTCTTCAGCCTTCACTAAGGAAATTACCTGTTGCCAATGGTTCCTTAGTGAAACTCCATGAACCTTGGACCTCAAGAGATTTCAGGAATTTAGTTAAATGAATTCCCCATATAAGGGAAAATCCTCAAAAGTTCAGAGAGGAACTAGTGACTATCTTTAACTGTTCAGTATTGTCACTTTTACTGACCTCCAAACCACTACTGCCCAGCTCACCCAATATGAGATCTCATGGTTATCTGCAGGGCACATCACTTTAAATAAATGTTCAGTCCTGAACATGGTATCCTTCTAACCTAGTTCCCTGAAGGTGAGCAGCATGATTGCCTCACTGTCATAGCCCACCTGGAGATGCCACCCCATAGAGTAGGACAAACCAGCCATGATCCCAGTATCTTCGAGCATCCTGGAAGCCCCACCCACTGCTGAGGGGCACAGATACCAGCAGGAAGTGTAAAGCTGGTGACAGGTTTGGGGTGGAGCTTTAGTACCAAATCTGATTAATATCAACTCAAACGAATAGGGATCATGGTTGAAGCTAAACAAAATAACAAAGATTCTAGATGCCAGACAATCTATTGTGAGGTGGCAAGGGGAATTAAAAGGAGAGAGAGCACATATAAAACAAACAGATTCAAGTTAATTTTTCTGTTTTCAACATTTATATTTCAGGCACACGATAGTCAAAACAAAATGCCTTCTTTTGTTTTTGGTTTACAATTCAAATCTCTACTATCCAAAATCATGATTAAAAAATGATTGAGAATTATTAACTCCAATTTGAATAAACATTGGTAGTGGCGGCTGGTGACATTCGAAAGTGATAAGCGTAAAACAATAGCCGTACTGCAAAGTTGCTTGCGAGTGTAGCGAGCGAGCCCGAACCACCTACGTGGGGTCCGGGGGTTGTCCCCCTGAGAAAATTTGGAAAAAGAGTGGGAAAATGGTGTATTTCCAAGCAAATTTGAAATAGCAGGAAGGTTAATAAAGCAATTGTGAATCTGTTCTAACAAAGACAGTGAATGGCTCAGCTTTGGCCGAGCTCTTCGTTTTATTTGTTAACTTGCCCACATATAGTGTCATACATTCCCAGTACCATCACTATCTTTTGTCTCTATCTATTCACTTTTCTTGCCATCCGTCCATCCATCTTTCTCTCCATCACCCATCCATTTTTCATCTCTCCTTTTTTCCCGTCCTTCCTTCTAACTCTCTTTTTCTCCCTTCCTTTTTTCCACTGAAAGAGATTGTATTTATGAATTCCTGGGAGACCAGACTGAAAGGAGCTTCAAACAAGGTAAATATCTCCTGTTACACAGGATTGTCCGGTGACATCCACCCCCGCTCAAGCTGCTATGGTGGAGGGTTTGTGACGCTCCACTGCAAAGAGACCACACACCACACACTCACCACGGAAAGTGTCCGCCTAACGCAGCACAACATAATACACTTTCCGGCACCAAAACAATTCACAGTAAAGGACATTTACTTTTTATGGACATTTCCTCTTCCCAGGCGACTTCCTCAACATGCCTTAAGATATTGCAACACATGCGGGGTGTCACCGCAAAAAGAGTGATGCCCCTCAAGAGGAAATAGACTATGACACAGCCAGGTTGTCGGCACTGTAGGCTCAATTTAAGCAAGCCGGGAAGGGCGTACCCCTGAGAGTGTATTTGCGATGCACTGCGTCATACTCCAGTCCCATGGCGCGCACATTGGAAATGCACCAGTACATACACATCTTAATGTTACACTCCAACATGCCCAACTGGGAACAGACACTACGCTTACAGCACACAAGAGTGTGGAGCACCTAACATGCTGCATCATTGCAAGCTGTGCTGCACCATTGCAAGCTGTGCTACAAAGGCGCACGTGTGTCTTTAGCATAAAATTCTCCAACCTAAACCCATACATTCAGGTATTAAAACGGAGACATCCAGGCATCTTTCGATACACACGCACCCCAGCATGTGCCATACATATGTTTATATGTACAAATTACAAATAACCATTCCATGTTGAGAGTCATTTGCACCTAATAGTAGTGTAAGCTTCTGACTTTTAAAAAATATATATTTTTATTGGTTTTCCGCCTCAAACAAAACATTTACTTCGCATCAGACATCAGTTCCAAGGAGCACATTTCTTGAGATATACACATTGTTACATTTCCGTCGTCTAGTCCATATTATACATCTTATATGCATTGCCCTGTCGCCTTAGTGCAAGCTTTTGTCGGATAATGCCTTCACCATGTGGTTTTAGCGTAACAGTCTTTCAATTCTGTCCCATGGACCATCGGGTCAATCAAGCTATGTGCTCACCCAATTATTTGCCATTCCCTCCCCTTCACCCTCCTTAACCCCTTCCACCGGTGTGTTCTCTGTGAACGGTAATGGAAAACTATCTATGCAATATAACTGTTCAGCCGTATGTATCTCTCCCTCTCTTCTGAGCGTATGAGCCTGAACTAGGTCAGTCAAACATCTGCAGCAGGGTTCCTCGGAATCACGAGGAGCCCCACTATAATCTTTCAGGCCGGTGAGTTCCCATCGGCATCTCCACTGAATCTCCGCCCGACTCCGGTTCAGGTAATAGCAGCAGTGCTACCAGGGCCTCCCACACTTTTGCAGTTTCCAGTGCTTTCTCGTTGTTAGCTCTCCTAACTTGCTGGAACCGAACCATACTCTCACTGGCTGCCTAACTAGTGAACTCCGCCTTCCAGCGCTCTATGCTGGGCCCCTGCCTAGCTTTCCAATGCCTCGTCAATTCCCTCTTGGCTAGCAGTAACCCCAGGTCTAAGAACTTACTCGTAACTTTCGTCCGAGCTGTATGAGGAAACCAATGCAATATGCACGCTCCATATCTGGTTCTATCTGCCTATCCGTCACCCCACACAATACCTCGACCATTTCTTCCCATAGTGTAAGCTTCTGACATTAATGTCCAATCTTGACAATAATTGTAGAACTTAGTGTGACCCGCACACAGTAACATGTAAATACAGATGAAAGTATGTGTGAATAGCTATGTACATATGACGAACAAACTGAAAAGCTGCAGTGAACACTTTACTGGTGTCTGTAATTACCAGTCGCGGCTCACAATACTCGCGGGGTGGGGGCGGAGGGGTGTTTAAAATTAAAATAAAAAGTCTGCGCCGCCTCTGCTCCTGGGCCGGGGTCCCGCGTTGGCGCACTTCAACTTCTGAACAGGATCAGCCGCGTCACTGGCAACCCCTCTCAGCCAATACTGATGCTGCTCCAGCAGCGCCAGGATTGGCTTAGCAGGGATACTCGCTGCCTTGCCCCCATTAGGAGACCGAGGGTTGCCGCGTTGATCAGCCCTCCTTTTCCTAATGCGCAGCCGCCAGCCAGAGCAAACACTAGTGCGCATGACTGGGCTGGTCGGAACGATTCTCCAACCTACACCCAGCATGCGCACTTGTGCTACTGCCTGCTATGTGCCCCGCGCCACCCCCTGGTCTGATAATGCAGGTGAGTTAGCATGACGCCGGACCGCCCACCCACTTCAGACTCTGAAGGGGGTAGGTGGTCCGGCATCATGCTGACTGACCTGCTTTGTCAAATTAGACCGAGCCGCCAAGGTTGCTGCAGGCACGGCTTGTGGATCAACGCCCCAGCGCCCTAATGGACGCACCACCACTGCATTGGTTGATTCCATATCATTACAATTATAAACAGATTTTATTGAGTTTGTTAATGACAGGATATTGAATGACATGTGGAGAAGTGTGGCTCACTGGTTAGAGGCGGCAGACCCGTGAGCAGAGAACGGCCCGGGACCAGGGTTCGATTCCCGACGCGGCAGGGTCGTGGACCAAGGTCAGCGGACTCGATAATTCTCGCCTCGGTGCCTACTCTAGTCAGAGACCACACGCGGCAACTCTGGGCATCAGCTTGCCTCATCTTCACAACGGCCCCCCCAGATCACCGGGGATGCTTGGTCGCACCTTAGAGATACCCATCTGGGACTATCTCTCAGGGTGAGCCAGGACGGGTTCCCCAGCGGTCGAAGCGTGGAGATACTCCTCCGGGAGTCGATTCCTAGCGCTATATAAACCCACAATTAAATTAAATTAAATTAAATTAAATATGTAGCTTGCATATCATAATAACATGACAATTTCTATCATTAGTCGCCATTTCCTTTTACACAATTTGAGAACAACATAAAACTTTAAATAACACAACCTTGGTATAAACCTATAAAGCCCTTTGACTTTTGAATTTTCTAACACTGCACAATGCTAAGAGGAATTTGAATTTAACATTGACAGAAATGAATAAACCTAGCAATAGGTTTAGTAATAAGGATTGGTATTCTTAGATGGGTATTCTTGGAAACCACAGTCAAATCAAATCAAAAATCCTTTATTCGGTATTCAAGTAAAGAAGACCATAAAAGTACAATTTCCTTTTCACAATTTACATAAAACACTTGGTTTAAAAAAAAAAAACATGTCCACTGGGGATATCGATAGCTAAAAATTGGACAACTTTTCCAGAGTACACAGTGCAACAGTGCAAACTAACTGATAAAAAGGCATTCTATGAGTAATTGTAAACATGGTTCAACGAATAATTGTAACCACACAGGAATTGCCAATATTCTAATTATTGCTGATTCTATACAAATCATGGCTATCCTAAATTCGCCCTGTGCTTAACACAAAACTTCAAAAACCGTACAATATTTTTCGCCATAAAAGGGACCTCCAGAAATTGCACAACAAGAAAAGCTGGACGACATCTCCTTAGTCCCATTTGTTTTAATAACGGAATCAGCTAACGGGTTCTCGGCTCTTTATAAAATTTACAAAAAAAGGCTATGTGCAACGTAGATTGAATTGAAACTTCGTCGTAAGGAAAGGTCATTAGATACATTGACCAGTCGTTTGTTTCCAGGAAAGAGACCAGATGGTGGAAATAATTCCACCTAAATCGTATCAGCAAGAATCTTTCCTAACCGGTTAAGTCAAAAGTAAGATATGGTTGGATCGCCAAAGTTGTTTGTATTGATAAAACATGTTGGACAGTGGGTTTACTAGCCTTGTTTGACATCCTAAGTTGATCTAAATGGGTCAGACATATTTTTTTGAATTCCTTTTTTGGTATTTCAGAAATTGTTGTGGGGAATGATAATACTTTGGCAAACCAAAGTCATAGAATTTTTTTTTGATACACACGAGCCATTTGATGCCCGTTGTCAAGGGACAGACAATCCTCTAAAAGCCCTTGGCTAAAAGAGGTGGTACCATAAAAGTATTGGTTGGAGCTTGACTATGTCGGTAATATATGAAAGGCCAAGCTCCAAATGGCAGTTGAAGGTGGAGGAGCTTCGAGGGACAGCGAGTAAAAATCGAAGGAATCTATTCTCGACTTTTTGTAGGGCTTCCACTTTTTCGTGACCCCACACCCCTGCCCCACAGGTCGCCACACTAATACACTTTGCCCGATAAATTTGTATCAGTTCCGCCGGTGGTCTTCTTCCTAGCCTTTGTGCAGAGCTAGTCAGTGCTATTGTTGCCCGTATAAAAAGCAATTTTCTTGCCTCGATTGCCTGCCTCCATGAACATTTGTCGTCCATTAGGATACCTAAATAGGGATAAGTCTTTGTGGTCTCAAGCTTAGTGTTTTCAACAAAGATAACCTTATTTCTCTTACTTCTATTACCTACGGACAGGACACATTTTTTTTAATGTTTATTTTAAGATCGAGGTCTGCCATGTAGCTGTGGTATCTTTTCAAGCCGCGTTGAAGTTCTAGGGGGGTTCGGGCCAAGATCACAGCGTCGTCGGCGTATAACAAGGCCGGTATAGGACGACCCTTAATAAAAGGTAGGTCCTGACACCCTTCCATCATATCAAGTTCCAACCCATTGATGTAAAGGGAGAAAAGGAAGGGGGCCAGGATGCATCCCTGCCTGACACCCCTCTCGACGCCAAATGGGGCCGTGAGCTCCCCCTTGTTCCCAAACCTCAGCCTATATAACTATATAACCCATATAACTGTATCGTTCGAATATAACTCTCGAAGAAAATTTACCAATAAAGAGTCTACCCCCACATCCGTTAAAATGTGCCATCATTTAGAGTGACTTACGCAATCAAAGGCTGCGGTCAAGTCAACATATGCCATGTAAAGATTTCCGCCCCTTGCATTTACATACTTGCCAATAAGGAGGGACAAATTGAGCACTTGCTCTGTGGTTCCAAGACCCTCTATGAAACCAAATTGGATGTCTGAGAGTTCCTTATTATCTTCTGCCCAAAGCTGAAGGCGGTTAAGAATAATATGACCCGCTACTTTCCCAATAGAATCTAACAGGGATATGGGTCGATAGCAAGATGGGCAGTGACGGTCCCCCTTTTTAGGGCTCGCCTGCGTTGCAGCGCGAAGCGCGCTGCCGCTGGCGAGCCTTATTGTCGTTGTGAAGGCCTCCCAAGTGGCACAGACCGGTGCACGAGCAGACACCGGTCTGTGAATGCGCGGGAACGCCAACGTGCACGCTCACGGCGTCACGCTCCTGTCCTGTTCTTTATAGTTGCTTGCCGCCCCCTTCCGGATCGTGTAATGTTAATGCCGTCCGTTGCAGCTTATTGTGATTGCTTCCGCTCCATGTTATAGGCCCTTCCCCCACCCTCTTAACGCAAATGCAGCGTTTCTATTCATCATACCGCTATACTTGAAGACCGCGACTCATTGTGAAACGATACCGTAAATGCCACATCTTGAAATTGCCGTGTTTAGGGATGCAGTGGAAGGGTTAATAGAAGCACAGCAAGCTTGTTCCAGTACACTAGCCCATATAAGGTTCGACTTCTTGGTTGCTGGCGTCCCTGAATTCACTCAGAAACGCCATTTCAGTGCGCGAGAAGGTGAGTGCTGCGCGCAGCCCCTGGTGAGGGGAGAGGGGTGCGAGACACCGTCGATGCTGCGGCCCTGTTGCTTGCTCTGCCCTCCAAGACTCATATCCCCTGCCTGCTCTTGCGGGAGGAGGGAGAGCAGGAGCGGGCCACCCCCAGCCTGTGCCACTCCCTACTTCCCATTCCCAATTGCTAAAACCTTTCGCATTAGGGCCTTCTTCCCTTGTCCCCCTGTAAATATCCCCCAGGAGACTCCCATTCCCACCCCTCTCAAGGACAGCCCTTTCTCCTAATGACATGGTAAAACCCTGCATATTCTTCATCCCTCCTGGACGTCCTCACATAAACACATCTGAACTCCTCTCACTGCCGGTGCAACCACTTTAAATAAAGCGCTTACTTTACTCCCGTTTACCTCACATCTGCGTGCGTAATCAGTCCAACTTGTGTCACTTTTAATTGGCTTCTTTTATATCTAGCGTAATAGACCCAGGTGGGCATCAAGAGCGCTAAATAAAACCCTCTGTGTGCTTGTTTGATACTTCTTTTGTATATACATTGTCATTATGCTCTACTCACCACGTGTTCCGTTGTTTCAGCTGGTACGACTCTGGGTTTCCACCTACCCTACAATGCCCATGATGTACTTGGGGCTCGCAGTCTATTCCCCGGGCGTCATTGCCAAGCACAACAGGCAATATACAGATTAGACATTTTAGCTGCAAGCTGTTATTTTTTAGGCGTGTTTCAGCCGTTCGTTGTTAGTCTTTTGCCCTCGATTTAGAGAATAAACTTACTAACTGCCAAACTAAATCAAAATATTAAAACATTCCCACCTCTGCATTCACATATGAAATGTTTTCTTGGAAATTAATACATGCTTTGTTCATATATCCATTCAAACTAGCCTGTGTAGAAAAGCATATATTTCCGTTGTAATTATGAATTTGGCCCACAGCCATTAAAATGCAGCAACTGCAACACTGATTGGGGACTCACAAAAACGATAAGCCTCGTGACTGGCCGCTGGCCTTGAAATATCTTTGTGTTTACGAAAGAGTCCGCCACAAGAGACATTGCCAACGTGTGGCTGACTGTCTTTTTCAGTGGCTCGACGGTTAGGGAAACCTGTTTTCATCTAGGATCATATGTGTGATATATGCTGACCATGGGTAGCTTAGTTGTTTAGCTACTTACTGCACACAAGTGCTTGTTTTTTCTTGTGGCCGTTCCGCACGCAGGGCTTGACAATGTTTATCCTAACTGGCAAACCAGTATTTACACTTAAGGAAATATCTCGAAAGACGTGCTTATTCTGGGATGCTCTCCTTTGCACAGCCCAGGTGATTAAAGGATAAGGAAAAATAGGCAACTGTAAGCAACCTCATGAGAAATGGTACTTGTGTATAACAGTTGAGTACAATCAGAAAAATAATACAAATGACATCAACAGTGCATACAAATATGTTACATTTTTATGTCTGCAGTCCTTGCAAATAAAGTAAAGCAACAAAATATTATTCATTTTGTTTATTCTCGTTCACAAAATTCCTCTGTTTTGCATCTGCAAAATGATACACAGAAAAATGATGTGATCAGGGAAGGCCCTCTAGCACCTAATTCACAGATATAGAGACTCTTCACTGTGCAGAGTGCACTGGTTCCAGCAGTACAGAAGCACGCAGAGTGTGAGTATGCAGGGTGAGCAGAGTGTGAGTATGCAGGGTGAGCAGAGTGTGAGTATGCAGGGTGAGCAGAGTGTGAGTATGCAGGGTGAGCAGAGTGTGAGTATGCAGGGTGAGCAGAGTGTGAGTATGCAGGGTGAGCAGAGTGTGAGTGTGCAGGGTGAGCAGTATGTGAGTGTGCAGGCTAAGCAGTGTGTGCATATGCAGGGTGAGCAGTATGTGGATGTCCAGGGCCAGCAGTGTGTAAGTGTGCAGGGCCAGCAGTGTGTGAGTGTGCAGGGTGAGCAGAGTGTGCGTATGCAGGGTGAGCAGAGTATGCGTATGCAGGGTGAGCAGTATGTGGGTGTCCAGGGCCAGTATGTGGGTGTCCAGGGCCAGCAGTGTGTGAGTGTGCAGGGTGAGCAGTGTGTGAGTATGCAGGGTGAGCAGTACGTAGGTGTTCAGGGCCAGCAGTGTGTGTGTGCAGGGTGAGCAGTGTTTCAATATGCAGGGTAATCAGTATGTGAGTATGCAGGTTATCAGCTTTTCACCAAGCTCACACACACCACCAGCCGTCACTGCATGCTTTCACCAGGGGCACACACACACCACCAACCATCAGTGCACACTTTCCCCAGGCATACACACACCACCAACCATCAGTGCACACTTTCACCAGGCATACACACACCACCAGCTGTCAGTGCACGCTTTCACCAGGCACACACCACCACCCGTCAGTGCACACCAACAGCCATCACTACACACATCAATTGTTAACGAATCCACAACTAACTATTGTACAAATAGCAGTATGGCAAACTTTACTTTTAAACATAATCATCTACAGCTCAGCATGCTACCATTGCTACAATTCCAATCCAAACCACATAATTCCATTACCCACTACATACATACACTCCATAACACATGGCGAAAAGACATTGCCATTTACTATGCCATTTCCTCTAACTCAAATCCGAGACCTATTGCATGTCTAATGCTTTTTTTTTAATACTTTGAGCCATGTTGCAAAGCAGCTCGACTGCTGTACAGCATGTTAAAAATAACATTGACAAAGTCCATAGATTTTCACATAAGCTAAACCAATTCTTGTTTTATTACGTTTTAGGGCGTGGTTGAACAGTTTTTAAAAGTGTTTATGCCACTATCTGTTTGAGCGCGCGTTCATTGCCTTCCAAAGTGCTGATCTTGGTGGTTGCATCAGACTAATCTCTCTTCCATGTCAGTCCATAGATTTTCACATAAGCTAAACCAATTCTTGTTTTATTACGTTTTAGGGCGTGGTTGAACAGTTTTTAAAAGTGTTTATGCCACTATCTGTTTGAGCACGCGTTCATTGCCTTCCAAAGTGCTGATCTTGGTGGTTGCATCAGACTAATCTCTCTTCCATGTCCTCTTCATTTGGTGCCACATATGAGCTGATATGCACACACAGAACAACGCATTTTTCTTATGAGCCTTGTCACACCCAGGCAAGAAAGCATATTAAGAATTAATCCTTTGTGGACTGATTATTCATATTGCTGTTTGGAGAGCCCAGAGGACTGATCCGCCTATCCCTTCAAACACCAGCCAGCGTGTGCTTCACTCTCCGGTTCCCGAAGATGGTAGATGTATACCCAGGCCACGGGGAGAGCTTGGAGATGTTGCAACTGCAATGTTCTCTCCCAAAGCTCACCTCTCCACCCCCAAGGCATCATTGGAGCCACTTTACGTCTTACAGTGGCTCTGGTCCCACTATGGTACTACCCTGAATAATTTCTGCCAGTATAACCCCCAGCATTGGCATTGCCTAGGTCACTGGGTAGGGCTGATTGGAAGTACCGCAGCAGATACCAGCTGCATATGAGTGAGCGCGTATATACCACTCAAAAGGGTGGGTGGTGGGATGTGAGTGGGCAGTCCTCTCAGGTCATGCTGCGCTAGTTGATTATGTCGATTCTAGGCAGTCACAACGCTTCTTCCCATATTTACAATTCGTGGCCTGATGCTTCAATGAGCACATGGCGGCTAGGAACGACTCAGTAGGTGGAAAAAGAGGGCACAAAGCGGGAGTGGAATGTAGTGGCTATCTGGAACCTCAGCAGACCATGCCCTCCTTTCTTCAACTAATAATGCACTCTAATTGTGAATGCGTACAGCAAATACACCATAACATAAATTAGAATAACATATAAATCATATGTGCATGCTTGGCATCTGACCTGTTCTCATTGATGGATTCTGCTGAATGGGCTATAGCTATAAAGGTTTTTTAACTTCTGGCAGCATATTTTATGCCAAAGATTAAGTCAAAACCCAGATGTCATTTGAAGCTAGAGCAACATTCTACACCTACATCAATTAATTCGATAAAGAGACTTTCGGTCCTTGCATTGACTTCAGAGTAATGACTAATGACTACCTGGGCATCTGTGGCTGAAGTGGATGGTTTGTATATGTACCTTTTTGCCTAATGCATCTCCATAGTTTGGAAATGTATTTCAGAGACTGTTCATTATTTTGTATACAAATTAAAAACAAAGTACTTGTCCCGTGAGTCTTTTTAGGAGTCTGCTATTCTGCCCACAGCAATCTCAGGTGTCACATCTGTGTGTTTATTTTCCTTTCTCTATGATTTTGTCCCTGTTTAGGTCCCGCTAAGCCAACATGCATACGTTGCTCTGCGAGAGTATAGTCAGGGACTTTCAAAAGCGCTCCCAAAGGCTGCAGGCGGATGAGGTACAGTGCATGTGCGCCGGGCGCGCGCATCTTTTGTCAGCCTGCAGCCTTTGGGAGCACTTTCTCGGCTGCTTTGATGTTCTCAGTGAGCCACGTGGCCAATGAGAACAACAAAGCGGCCGCAAAAGTGCTCACCATTTGCCACCCCCTCCCTTATCCCACTTCTTGCTTGTTCCCCCTTAATGTTGTTGCCTTTAGTTTTTTTGTATTTACCTGTAAAAATAAAAAAGAAATTGTTTGATCTCTTCATGGTTTTGTTTCTAAACTCTACCTATCCATCTATCGGACTCACTATTTATCGTCCTCACTCTATCTACATATCTATAGATCGCCCTCACTCGCCCTCACTCTATCTGTCTATCTATTGCCATCACTCTATCTATCTATCTGTCTATCTATCGCACTCACTCTATCCATCTATCGCCCTCACTATCTATCTATTGCCCTCCCTCTATCTATCGCCCTCCCTCTATCTATCTATTGCCCTCCCTCTATCTATCGCCCTCCCTCTATCTATCTATCGCCCTCCCTCTATCTATCTATCGCCCTCCCTCTATCTATCCATCGCCCTCCCTCTATCTATCGCCCGCCCTCTATCCATCTATCGCCCTCACTCTATCTAGCTATCTATCCCACTCACTCTATCTATTGCACCACCACAGCATCACTCAGGGGCACCACAACGTCACTATGCGCTACCACAGCATCTCTGAATGCCACAGCATCACTCGTCGCCACCACAACATCACTCAGCGCCACCACAGGATTAATCTGCAACCATTCAACAACAACTGGTTCAAATATGTTCTCTAAATGTTTCAAGCTTTATTACAAATGTCACAAAAAGATGTTAATATTTCACTTCTGTTCTTGAATTTTCTTCACAATAAAATACACTAAACATAATCTTCACAAAAGTTATTTACAAAAGTTTAAGCTATTGCCATTATAAATTACAATAACTTTTATTTAAGTATTAATTATTAAAACAAATTAAGTCATTGTTATTTGTAATATCAATACATCTAAGTCACGTAAATACAACACATATTGCATTACAAATGCTATAGGTGTCACATTTGCGAAAGTTAAAACTATTGGCATTGTAAATGACAAAGCTATTAATTTAGCTATTTTCAAAACCAACACATAAATAAAAACTTTGTCATTTACAATACCAATAGGTCAAACTTTCCTAATGCGAGACCTATTGCATTGCAAATGCTTGTTATAGATTGGGGCCAAGATGGAATCCGACCAGGAATCTAGGAGACCCACAGCACATGATGCCTCAAGGACTCTGGTCAATATGGGGGTCCACAGTTCTAAGTTATGCTTAAAAAGATCTACTGGGACCCCGTCAGGACCAGGCGCCTTTCCGCCTTTACTGGCTAGTAAGGCGTGTTCTACCTCCAAGTGTGTTATTTCTAGAGCAATGGGGAAGACTGATTTAATTGGCGATTGGCTTGAATTCTCATTATAGAATCCAATAGGCGATTCATGAGATGGTAAACCAAAAATCTCACAAAAAGTGCTGAACCCATGCTGATTCATCAATAGCTATATCTATATTCGCGGTGTTACTAGCTTCTAAAAGGAAAGGTGACCTAATAACTTTCCAAAACGCAGTGTTATCTTTCGTTAAACAGCTACTATGCAATTGGGCCCATAGATCATCTTTCAGTTCAGCTTTCCTTACTTTATGGCCTTATTGTATTCCCGTCTACAATGGGCAATTTACTGATTATCCCTTTGCGTTTTATGAAGGGCAGCTTTTAAATTAGAATGGGCTTTTGAGCAGGTTTTATTAAACCATCCTTTGCTTTTATTCGCTCTATTCTTTAAACTCCTATGCAGTGCTGCCTTTATTGCTGATGTTATATTACAAAAGCTTGTCAGAATCTCTTGCATCAGTGGAGTTGAGATCTAAACACGTATTAACTGACTAACAAATTTGTCACTATTTCATTAGTGATTTTAGTCAGATCGATCTTTGCCCATTTAAGCGAGTATCCGTTTAAGCTATGCAAAAATAGGATTCCTTGCCCATATATACTCACAGAATTTCGCTTGGGTCGATTAGTTGAATACGTTACTGAGATACTATTTGCGAAATGATCGCTAGTAGAGTTGTCGTGAGTTTTAAAAATAACCATGCGGGACGCTGCTTTGGTTGAAACAAAAATAAAATCTATGATGCTGGAAGCTCCCCTGCCGTTAAAAGTTTTTGTGAGCGGAACTGGGGGTATCGCTAATTCGTTTGCCAACCCTAGTTCTAAGACACATAATATTTGATTCATTTGCTCTTTGCTAGTTGTGTGGGGGAAGTGGGTCAAGGTATTTTCATTCTCATCCTGAAAGCCACAGTTGGAATTATCATTTTGCGCACATAAAGTAAAATTAAAATCACCCCCCCCAAATAATTATTACATTTTTATTAGATTTATTTTTTAAATCCTGTAATAACAACAGGATTTCTTTTAAGGTTGTTATTAAATTAGTCTGGGCGAGATTATTATAAAAGTTCACCTAGACATATATGTCGTATTTATTCATATCTAGTGTTATTGTTTGGAAGTTTGGTTCTACTTTAAGTGAAACAATTCTCTTAATCACTAGTAAATTAGAAATAAAAATTATCAAGCCACCCTTAGCTCTCCCAAAGGTGGAAGGAATCACACTAGAAAAGTACGTTTTGTAGCCCTCAATATGAAGGGCTGAAGTAGCCCATCTCTCCTGGAGACAGAGCACATTGAAAAGTCCCGCGAATCTAAGCCAAATGTCGTTGGAAAATTTAGGACGCAGACCTGCTACGTTCCAAAAAACTATTTCAATGGCTGAGTCAACCGGGGGTACAAGGGGTTCGGGACCTCGAATAATTGGTCCGCCACGCAATTCAAGGTTCTTTATACTGCTACACCCGTTTTGGCTTTTACAGGTTGACCCAAAAAATAATGGACCCAAAATCTCCGCTATAGGCGGGGAAGTTTGAGTCAATTCACTACTGTTTACTTTGTTGTGAGTGTGGCAGTTAGGGAGAGCAGGATTATTTATTTGATTATTTGGCGTCTCAACCAAGGTTACCTGTAGCCCAGAGTCAATATGATTATATTCTACCAGTCAATCTATTCCCTCCAAGCCGGATATAAAGTTTAATCTGTTAAAAGTTGGAACGCCATAATAATCAACTGTAGCTGGGGCAGTAACTCTAGTCTTAAATGTGCTTAGATAATTATTACGGGGAGGGTAGAAGAAACCGAGTGGCAGAATATTCATTGTACCTGGGGCCAAAACATTATTACCAGCCTCCCAGAGGATTTTCCTGACCAACATAGGGGATCTAAACGTAAGTACAATACAATCTCCCGGCATCAGCTTCCTGGTATTACCCACCCACTGCACCCTTCTCGCCATCTTGAATTCATTAAACAATTGGCCTTCTGAGCTCGTCGTCCTACTCAGCCAGTGAAGGGCTTTATTCCTAAGTGATTCCCAGGATTCTACCTCTGTTGGACCTTTGATTGGGGCATTTGCTAAAACAATTACGTACGGTGTAGCACACGGTGGGAGGTCAAAGACCGGATCAGTCCCAGGGTTTACCCAGTTTTGGCTTGGAGAAATGGGCGGTGGGTGTTGGTGAGTTTCTACAAAATCTGAAGAGTATGTGAGACCTATGTGTTTTGGACGGCTTACTAAGGCCCCGGACCTGACATCAGGGACTGGGGTGGGTAAGGTGTTACTTATCATCCTCTGGGAAGCGGGGGCTCCTGTTGGTTGATTTGCTCTAACGGTTGGAGTGATTGTGTCCCCTGGGGAGGGTTCTTTATCCTTGGCATTCGAATGAGCTTTTTGTGGGATTCTACAGTTGTCAGTCTGCAAGGGATTTTCCTTGAGTCCCTCCCTTAGCTCATGGACGCCAAGTGGGAGGTCACCACATTTCTTCTTCTCAAGGGACACAAAGTCTTCAATATTGCTTAATCTCGCCCGCATTTGGTCCAAAGTCACTCTTAAATAAAGGTCCAATCTTTCCACTGTGGTAATTAATCTTTTTATATCACTGCTTGACCCATCGGATTTTGTTAAAGAGTTCTCCTTTCCCTTGTGGGAACATTTCCTCGCCTTTTTCCCCCGCAATTATCGGGTTTTGTTGGCATGGTCATAGTAGCTTCTGAGTGATTCTTGTCTATCGTAGCCATACCAGTACGTGAACTATCAACACGAGATGGATGCTTATGTTTTTTCTGTGGCGGCTGTGATAGGGATTCAGGGATATTTTGTATACACCCATTCGTGGGAGATTTGGGGGCTGCAGGTTGCCTTGATGACACGTGAACATCTGATTGGTTTTGTATGATAGTTAATTGTGTGGAACCTGCCTCTAAGGATTCTTCTACAGAAGTTATTTGCTTATTTATAGCTCCCATGGCCCCAGTAAGATAACTCAGTAAAGATTGTTGTGATGCATCTACAGCTATTTTGCCCGCAGGTTGCTTCGGGCTTGGTAGTTTCCTTTTCCCCATAATCCTAGCATGTTAAATATTATAATAGTACATAAAAGATATAAATATATAAAAGGAAATAATAAATAAGTCCGATGCATGCAAAATTTAGGTCCACCCCGCTCCCTGGTTGCCAATTCACTGGATCGGATATACTAAATGAGTCACAGTTTCAGGTCTCTTTGAGAAATAAAGGTATTCACTGGGCAAAGACAGATAGTAATTTGGCTCTTACTGGATATTGTTGAAGAAGTTACTGTTTTGCCCGGTGCATAACCAAGAGATTAGGCCCAGCCCAGCCTCCCACAGCCGGGCAAGGACGGGCCCGCCCCGGGCGAGCCCGCGCGTGTCCCGCGCCGCGGGAGCCCACCGTGGAATTTATGGACCTGCCCCCTCCTCCTCTCGCGAGACCGCGCAGCCTCCTAGGTGGTGTAGTTCGCCAGCCGGCGGTCCACGTCGGGTACGGGGGCAGGTGCTGAGGGCCAACAAGAGGTCTTCACCCATGCGGGGCACTGCAGCAGGGCAACGCGGGAATCCAGGCAGCAAGAGTTATTCACCAAAAAACAGGTAAGGGCATCCCACAGTCAACTCAAAGCTTGTTAGAGAAGTGTGCATTTGAAATAAATGAATATTATTGTTTTTCTACAAATTACCTATGCCATGTTGTGATATCTTGTGTTTTTCTGCTCTATTACAATGTAGTCTTTGAGGTCTACCCCCCTCTCTATTTTACATTTTCTTATTTTTGTTTTGCCTTTAGGTATGTGTTTGCTTCGTTTTTAGGTCTCCCCTAAAGACAAGCTTTAGCTGCTGTCTGTTGTTAACAGACCTATTGTGGACTTTATCAAAATATACAGTGGGTTTTCGGACAGCCCATTGATCAGCAATGCTCACCATTGGTTGTATTATTTGTTACTGTCATTTGCTTGCTTATTAGATGGCGTTCCTTCCTCTTTCTGTTTTTGTCCCTCCCCTTGAGCATTGCTTCTTTGTCGCCCTTTGGATTAGAGAACTTGTATCCTTTTACTGCTAATATCCAGGTAACTACCTTTTTAATTTCAGCACTGCAGGAGAGTGCATGGGTTTTCTTACTCTCGCTTAGGTGCTGCTTTCCCCCCTCAAATGCCCCACCTTGCTCCCTCCTCCATCCATACCTTGCTTGTCCATAGCTTCCCCTACCCAATCATTGTCTTTTTGGGTCGCAACCTACCTAATATGCTAAGAACATCTTGGGGACTTTCAGAAAGTTGACCTAGGAATGAATTCCGCTGACTGATTACCATTGACTTTGTGGTTTGTAAATCACGCTTTCCTAGCTTTCTATTTGCTGGTTTTACTTACTTTAGGCTCTCCAGGTTTAGTTCATCCTTCCCTTTGCTAGATCCATGTTTAGTGTATTTCTTTAAACAGGCCTTTAAATCTTGTTCTTATCTCGTCTCATTTGCTGATGCATTCAAATACTGAGGTCATATGTCAGGTGCTGTCTTATCCTTTCTAGTGCTCCCTTTTGGTAAACAGGTTGGTAAATATTGTTCTTATCTCGCCACATTTGCTGTGCATTCGAAAACTGATGTCCAATGTTAGGCGCAGTCTTCCGAGAGTGTTTGTTTACTTTTCTTTCTCTGACTTGAAAGTGAGAGGATTTATGAGACAATCTTGCTGAATACAAGGGGTAGGAAAGAGGTTTTTTTCTAGCTCATGGCACCACATAGTGCCTGGCACACGGTGCATGAATGTTTAGAAACATCTGTTTTTCCATTGTGGCTTGTGCTGCGGCCTTTTCGGACCGCAGAACAAGCAGCAATGGAAAAAGTTATGATTCTGACCGCCTATACGGCAGTCTCATCATAGTTTGGTAGATGGGGCCTCCGACTACTTGTCGGTCAGTCCCAATTCCACTATGATGTCAGTCGGACACTCATCTGACTGGCATCGTTATGAGCCCCTAGGTGTGAATCTATTTGGTCTTCAAACCTTACTATCTGAGTGTGAAGATCTTAGATTTAATAATTTTTATTAACATTTTTATTTCAAAGGCATTGAAGATACGTCTTTTGTTGTCAAGAAAATGTTTTACATTTGCATAAGCAGCATGGCAAATATCATTCAGCTTTAGTAGCTTCTCCTGCATATGGTTTTCTTCTAATTTCAGCCTCATTTTACTGAGCGAGAAGACGCTACCCGATAAATGGGATGATGTTGATCTCAGCCTCACATTTCTTGCCAAGCGTTGAACCAAAGTCGCATACAACACAAGAAGCTTGCCTTAAAACATGCATTTATGAAATGAATTTGTACTTGTATAGCGCACTTAAACCCTGAGGTGTCTTGGCGCTGTACGCATACCGCTGTGGAACCCTTCCTGGCTTTTCCCTGTGAAATGCCCAATCCTGGGCACCCCCAAGGTGAAGCCAGGCATCCCAGCGCTGTTGGGGCCGTTGTGGAGATTAAGCAAGCTATTGCCCAGAGTTGCAGAGTGGGACCCATGATTAGAATAGGCACCGAGGCGAGAATTATCAGGTCCGAGGAAATTGAACCCAAGATCCGCCGAGGCGGGAATTGAACCCTGGTCCCAGGCCAGATCTCTGCATCAGGGTCTGCCGCTCTAACCATTGAATTTAACATTCATTGACAGGTTTTGGTTTATCCATTGTGCAGTTGAGAGGACTTGCTTCTCGCCATCCATAGACAGAAGATAGAGCAGCTTATGATATCACCTGAAATTTACATCTTTTTTATTTAACCACATTGGCCCCTGCTTACACGGGGCTGCAAATCACAGGAGAAGGTTATTCACCTGTTAATTTCTACTACAATGGTTCCAGTAATCAGCGAGTGTGAAATCTTCACCAGATTCTAAATTGAACCTCTCGGAAAAGGAAGTTACATGCAATTTGCTCATGATTTCATCTGGTCCGGGGTTCACTCAAACTGGAAATGCTTGCAATTTCCGCTATTAGTACCAAAACCAATTACAAACTAAAATCCAGGCATTCCCTGTACCCATCACATGAATAATTGTGAGCACTAAGATTTCCAATAAATGTCGCACTACAGATTACACATAAACGGAGTCATAGCACTCATAATTGAAGTAAAATCACAATTTTGCGTAGGAACGGTTGTTAGCTCACTGTGCCGAACTCGTCACACACTTTCTTACTGTAAATGATTTTAAGCATTACGTTTAAAAAACGCGGGTATCTGCAATTGATATGGGCACAAGACTTCTTTAACCCACACATACATAGTGTAAAACGATTCTTCTACAATAATTTACAAATGTGTTGGATGTTACAAACATGCAGAGTTTGGCTGCAATGAGGATGAGTCGTTAAAAATGCCTCCAGGAAAGTAGTTTAACATGCAAGATACACAACATGCTAGGAAATTAAACGGACACACAAATTATCCTTATAATGCTGAAAGATGACGAGACTGTTTACTTGCTTCTCACAACTGTGTTTCCTTATTAATATTTTTCAAACAGGAACATAAAAAACTCGATTTCTGTATCAACTGTTGCAAGCATTACATTTTTCATCCATTCTCCTTCTTATGACCAAGTGGCCCATATTTAAAAGCATTTACAATACAATTAGTGTACTTCCTTTTGTGAGGGGAAGCTTTGCCAGAGAAAGATAAAGGTTTTAAAATGTCCACCTTTTGAGAGAGATAATAGCTGTAAATACGTGGTCTTCTCTTTTGTGGGGTTAAGAAAGCGTTTGCTAATAAAGGGCACAGCTGTGGATACTTTATGGCTTGCAGAGGGAGAGGGCAAGAACGCAAAAAAAAAAAAAAGACAGAGTGGGTGTCAACAAACGCAGCTGGGACAGAAAAAGAGAACCCCCTCGGAGGCTTCTGCATCTGAAAAAAAGTCCAAGATAAATTATTTCCTTTAAAAAAAAAACGGAGGTGAAATTCAATACAGACAGGCTCAAAAGAGTTGCTTCAGTGCTTTAAACTGAAAGCCTTTTGCCAACCTTCGTCAGTTTACAATAGGAAAGCTCTGAAACGATTACAGACTGGCTGGCCCAACAGTCAGTAAACAACAAAAGCTTTAGCAAACAAATATTGTCAAAGCCAAATAGCCTTTTGACTGGGTTCAGGCTTGCAAAAATAATTTAAAAATCGCAAGTGTATTTACATTCGTACCACTGATATTCCTCATGGCACAGGGACAGCTCCGCATTAAGACATAACGAGTACATGCAATATCTTTTGTTTGGGAAAGGGTTACCAAGATAGCTATTTTCCTCTGCCACCCCCAATCTTCTGTGAGCACCAGAGAGCAATATCAAAACAAGCATTATTGGCATAGCCAATAGGTCTCTCCTCCCTGTTTACTGTAAATGCACCTCAACACTCCCAATTTAAACAAGCATTTACAATGCAGTAGGTCTCACAGCATTAAAGTTTGAGTTTTTGGCATTGTGTATAACAATGCGTTGCATACATTTTTTAGCAAACTTTGTATTGGTGAGCAGTGAGAGTGTGTGCAAGAGTATGCTGTTCTTGAAAGCAGTGTGGTAGAGAGTGCAGGAATTTGGGTGACCTGAGCAATGTGGATGATGCACCTCACGCACTGGGCTGACGCAGTTATTATTCACACAGCTCTGATGATGCACCTTAGGCACGGGCTCACAGCTGTTATTATTCACACAACTCTGATGATGCACCTCACGCACGGCTCACAGTTGTTATTCACACAGCTCTGATGATGCACCTCACACATGGGGCTGACGCCGTTATTTACACAGCTCTGATGATGCACCTCAGGCACGGGCTCACAGCTGTTATTATTCACACAACTCTGATGATGCACCTTAGGCACGGGCTCACAGCTGTTATTATTCACACAGCTCTGATGATGCACCTCACGCACGGGGCTGACGCAATTATCATTCACACAGCTCTGATGATGCACCTTACGCACGGGCTCACAGCTGTTATTATTCACACAGCTCTGATGATGCACCTCACGCACAGGGCTGACGCAGTTATTATTTACACAGCTCTGATGCACCTTAGGCACAGGCTGACAGCTGTTATTATTCACACAGCTCTGATGATGCACCTCCGGCACGGGCTCACAGTTGTTATTATTCACACAGCTCTGATGATAAACCTCATGCACGGGGCTGACGCAGTTATTTACACAGCTCTGATGATGCACCTTAGGCACGGGCTCACAGCAGTTACTATTCACACAGCTCTGATGATGCACCTCACGCATGGGGCTGACGCAGTTATTTACACAGCTCTGATGATGCACCTTAGGCACGGGCTCACAGCAGTTACTATTCACACAGCTCTGATGATGCACGGGGCTCACAGCTGTTATTATTCACACAGCTCTGATGATGCACCTCACGCACGGGCTCTCAGCTGTTACAGTGCTTCCTTCTTTTCACTGGGGGCAACCTGGATGGATAAATGCAGCGAAGTTTCTCAACGTAAAGACTTTGCTTCAAGGAAAAGTGCATCAGGTATCAGGAAAAAAGTGGGGGGTACTGCAACAGATACTCACTTTCTCACACCTGGTGACATGACTATGCAGTACCTTGAACTGACTGGACACATAATTATGTACAGACGGTAGTTGTGCAAGTAGAAAGGGTGGTGTTGGTAAAAGTGATGGTATTCATGGTTTCATGGTGGCTGTAATAGTAGTTGTTAATGCAGTGTGGGGATGTTGGTAGTGATAATTGTGGTAATGGTAGTAATAGTGGAAGAGCAGAGCAAGACTGAGAACATGGGGCATTAGGAGAGCACTGGATGGACGTGGAGAGGCAGCAAAGTGAACAATGCTGAGGTGTGCTGTGTGATTCGTACCTGGGAAGAACCAAAGGTGGTGATGGACGGAGCGTTGACAATACAAACACTCACCCCCAGTCAACTGATCTGGGTTTAATCCATCACCGTTCTTTAGCTCACTCCGCCACCCCAGTTCAGACATGGCCATATGCAAATCAGTCGGACCCTGTGCCTCATGGGAACAGTCCAGCCCGAACTGCCAAGCCATGTCTTCCCTGGACCGGAATCAAGCTTCCCAGGACCGGTTTCTGGCATTACAGCCGTCTTCAGCCGGGCTTGCTTGACTCCAGTGGCAAAGTGAGCAAGGGACTCACGTCTGAGCATACCCTGCCAACTTAGGGCGAACAAAGAAGAACCAAAGGTGGTGATGGACGGAGCGTTGACAATACAAACACTCACCCCCAGTCAACTGATCTGGGTTTAATCCATCACCGTTCTTTATCTCACTCCGCCACCCCAGTTCAGACATGGCCATATGCAAATCAGTCGGACCCTGTGCCTCATGGGAACAGTCCAGCCCGAACTGCCAAGCCATGTCTTCCCTGGACCGGAATCAAGCTTCCCAGGACCGGTTTCTGGCATTACAGCCGTCTTCAGCCGGGCTTGCTTGACTCCAGTGGCAAAGTGAGCAAGGGACTCATGTCTGAGCATACCCTGCCAACTTAGGGCGAACAAAGAAGAACCAAAGGTGGTGATGGACGGAGCATTGACAATACAAACACTTACCCCCAGTCAACTGATCTGGGTTTAATCCATCACCGTTCTTTAGCTCACTCCGCCACCCCAGTTCAGACATGGCCATATGCAAATCAGTCGGACCCTGTGCCTCATGGGAACAGTCCAGCCCGAACTGCCAAGCCATGTCTTCCCTGGACCGGAATCAAGCTTCCCAGGACCGGTTTCTGGCATTACAGCCGTCTTCAGCCGGGCTTGCTTGACTCCAGTGGCAAAGTGAGCAAGGGACTCACGTCTGAGCATACCCTGCCAACTTAGGGCGAACAAAGAAGAACCAAAGGTGGTGATGGACGGAGCGTTGACAATACAAACACTCACCCCCAGTCAACTGATCTGGGTTTAATCCATCACCGTTCTTTAGCTCACTCCGCCACCCCAGTTCAGACATGGCCATATGCAAATCAGTCGGACTCTGTGTCTCATGGGAACAGTCCAGCCCGAACTGCCAAGCCATGTCTTCCCTGGACCAGAATCAAGCTTCCCAGGACCGGTTTCTGGCATTACAGCCGTCTTCAGCCGGGCTTGCTTGACTCCAGTGGCAAAGTGAGCAAGGGACTCACGTCTGAGCATACCCTGCCAACTTAGGGCGAACAAAGAAGAACCAAAGGTGGTGATGGACGGAGCGTTGACAATACAAACACTCACCCCCAGTCAACTGATCTGGGTTTAATCCATCACCGTTCTTTAGCTCACTCCGCCACCCCAGTTCAGACATGGCCATATGCAAATCAGTCGGACCCTGTGCCTCATGGGAACAGTCCAGCCCGAACTGCCACCCATGTCTTCCCTGGACCGGACTCAAGCTTCCCAGGACCGGTTTCTGGCATTACAGCCGTCTTCAGCCGGGCTTGCTTGACTCCAGTGGCAAAGTGAGCAAGGGACTCACGTCTGAGCATACCCTGCCAACTTAGGGCGAACAAAGAAGAACCAAAGGTGGTGATGGACGGAGCGTTGACAATACACTCACCCCCAGTCAACTGATCTGGGTTTAATCCATCACCGTTCTTTAGCTCACTGCACCACCCAGGTTCAGACATGGCCATATGCAAATCAGTCGGACCCTGTGCCTCATGGGAACAGTCCAGCCCGAACTGCCAAGCCATGTCTTCCCTGGACCGGAATCAAGCTTCCCAGGACCGGTTTCTGGCATTACAGTCGTCTTCAGCCGGGCTTGCTTGACTCCAGTGGCAAAGTGAGCAAGGGACTCGAGTCTGAGCATACCCTGCCAACTTAGGGCGAACAAAGAAGAATCAAAGGTGGTGATGGACGGAGCGTTGACAATACAAACACTCACCCCCAGTCATTCACACAGCTCTGATGATGCACCTTAGGCACGGGCTCACAGCTGTTATTATTCACACAGCTCTGATGATGCACCTCACGTACGAGGCTGACGCAGTTATCATTCACACAGCTCTGATGATGCACCTTAGGCACGGGCTCACAGCTGTTATTATTCACACAGCTCTGATGATGCACCTCACGCACAGGGCTGACGCAGTTATTTACACAGCTCTGATGCACCTTAGGCACAGGCTGACAGTTGTTATTATTCCCACAGATCTGATGATGCACCTCACGCATGGGGCTGACGCAGTTATTATTTACACAGCTCTGATGATGCACCTTAGGCACGGGCTCACAGCAGTTACTATTCACACAGCTCTGATGATGCACGGGGCTCACAGCTGTTAATATTCACACAGCTCTGATGATGCACCTCACACACGGGCTCTCAGCTGTTACAGTGCTTCCTTCTTTTCACTGGGGGCAACCTGGATGGATAAATGCAGCGAAGTTTCTCAATGTAAAGACTTTGCTTCAAGGAAAAGTGCATCAGGTATCAGGCAAAAAGTGGGGGGTACTGCAACAGATACTCACTTTCTCACACCTGGTGACATGACTATGCAGTACCTTGAACTGCCTGGACACATAATTATGTACAGACGGTAGTTGTGCAAGTAGAAAGGGTGGTGTTGGTAAAAGTGATGGTATTCATGGTTTAATGGTGGCTGTAATAGTAGTTGTTAATGCAGTGTGGGGATGTTGGTAGTGATAATTGTGGTAATGGTAGTAATGGTGGAAGACTGGGCAAGACTGAGAACATGGGGCATTAGGAGAGTACTGGATGGACGTGGAGGGGAGAGGCAGCAAAGTGAACAATGCTGAGGTGTGCTGTGTGATTCGTACCTGGGAACCCAGGAGGAGTGCAATGGAGCAGCATCAAGAGAGAAACTGGGCATGTGGAAATCAGCAGAGCAGCAGAGGAGCTATATTGCGAGACAGAAAAGACTTAAGGGCAAGACCAATGTGGGAAATGTAAAAATAAAAAATAAAAAAGCAATCAGGCACCCATCAAGATCAAGCTCTCATTCTAATCGTAACAGAACATTTAAAAAGCCTACTACAGTTAAAAATACACGGGTTGCTTTTCTATTCAAACCATATATGAGCTTATCAATTGACGATGTGATGACTGTATTTTACAGATTTAGAATAGCTGTTCATGTATTGGAATCTAACACTTGGGAGACATATAGGCAGTCCACTCCATTTATATGTTAAAGACTTGGCAACAATACATCTTGCAGGCAGAACTAGACCCACTATATTTTGAGGAAGAAAAAAAGGGGCAGCCCTGCCTTAAGAGATGCACAGAGGTGTACATTTGGAGTGTGACTATAGCCCAGGTCATTCAAAATAAAAGCCCGTCAAGAATTCCAAGCTTGATACTAAATACTACTTTATTACTGCGCACACATACCTTTTTAAAAAATAAAATAAAAGGTATGGTACTTTAATCACGAGACATTATCTTTATATTTAATAAAACAGCATTGAAATTTGCCACAAAACCCACGACTGAGGGGGATGCAATTGTTATAATGCAAAACCTACAACCAAACGAGGGAACTGGATGCTGGTTTTGTGAACTGTCAGCAGATTGGGGAATTGAGGTCAAAAGGTATAGGGTCTTTGCAATGCGATTGCCCGGCACGCAGTGGCCACGAACAACGGCAGAAAACCATGCACCGAGTATGAGGGAATGAAAACTAGCTGCCAGGCATGACCGACGCTAGGTTTTGGGGGCACAAAATGGATATAATGCGCTGGCATGCGCTATTCACCCAAACACAGCTGCTGCTGCACTCAGGACAGATACTGTGCGCAGTAAGTTTGGGGAAACAAAGACTTGGTCTTGCACAGTAACGAACAAATGCAGTGAAAGCCCAGGTACAATAGAGTTGAGTGCAGGATGTGACCAAGGCAGTGTCTTGTACTCGGAGGTTGCAGAGGACAGCCAAAATCATGACAATTTGGCACAGAGCATGGCGATGAACCAGCTCCCCATCCAGTCCGCACTGCACTGAAAATATAGCCATAGATGATACAGAAAGTACTAACGAAAGACGGTACCACTGGAAAGGCTTGTCTAGTACCTCAACATAGGCATAACGGCAATGTGTAAGACCCCTAACTAAAATCCTGCTTCATGCGGTCTGTTTCGAGTTATGAACATCACCGGACAGTTACTATGAAACAAACGGCTAGCTCACACTATAAAAGACTTTCTCAGAATCTAGTTAAAGGCGTGCAGATTTACCAATCTTCCTATTAGACAATAGTCCAGTCTAATTTATAGGAACTGCCAAAATAAAGTCTAAGCCTTAGAAATACTCAAAAAGATCAGTTGGTGTGGCAAAGCATTGCGAGCATCACAGTTCTCCCTATTCACCGATCAGATCAGGGAACAATAGAACCTTCAGCCCGTCAGCCAAACTGACAACAACCTGTGTGCTTTTACTGCCAATCAAACTAAACACTTTTTGCAGCGAAAGTGAAAAAACGTTTGGATCTATCACCAACAACATGTGTAATTAGTCCTTTATTTTAGACCCATTAAACTATCCCATAACCAGAAAATGTTGGCTTACCATCCGTCACTTTCAGCTACTGAAAGGTGACTAGTCAACCTTTGCAAATGGCCTTCCAGTGTTCAGAAAAAGGAAAGACCGCATTTTAAGTATTGTATTCGAAAGAGTTTGAAACAAAAAGGCATGTTCTGGTCAAATCTGTAAATTATGCAGCATATTCTAATGGTTATGTGGCAAGAGAAAAAAGTCAATTATGCGCAAAATACTGCAGCAATGCATAACTGCACATATGTATGTAAAAATAGACAAGTGTTAATTATTTGACACTCTTTTCGTTTGTTTGTGTGCTTGCTTGGAGCATGTGGTGTTTCAATAATGACATTCTTACGGTCTTTTAGCGTTACCACTCATGCCTCATAATTATACTCGCCTGTAACTGTTTTTGCAGTTTCCACAGTAGTGCTTTCCTAAGCTTTAAATCAAAAGTTCTGGATAACTTTTTTAAATTTGGTACTTTCACAATGAAAGTATTTGAAAATTAAATTCGATTCATCTCTCAAATCTATTTTGTGGTATTCTTATTTCAGTTAAACATGCCCTTTCTCAAAAGGTCACCTAGCATAGGTCAAATTAGCAGCTGTCTTCTGATCTTTTCACATGGAACTGTGCGAGGGTGCAGGTAAGTTTCGTGCATTGTTACACAAAGCAGTGTGCCTCACAGCCTTAAGAATTTAAAGAGGGGACAATTGTGTCTGGGCGACGAGCTACTCCACGGTCTGATTTCAGAGAAAGAACAACATGATTATAAAAGCAGTGAAGTGGTGTCAGCCTAAACATCGGTTTCTCTCCCCAGCAGAGTGCATGGAGGCGCCTGGGAAATCCCCCGATTATGGCAGGCTAGGTAAGGTACAGGCTTCCGTAAATGACACAACTACCCGCAGGAGTCGATCCCTCGAGATTCAGTTGTATGAAGGCTGAGAGGCGGCCAGCTCCCCCATGCCATTTTGCACGGCTATTTATTTTCAACATGGCGCCTGCCCGTGTGCCCGAGAGCCGCAGTGGGGGGTTAAAAAACCAGGGCGCTAACAGTATAGATGGTGGTGGTCTTATGTAGAGGTCAGAAGACAACGGAGGATACGGGCACGGAAACAACCTGGCGACCTTAGCCCCCACACAATCATTCAGAGTCGCAGAGTCTGGCACGCAGATCTCACCTCGTCACCGGCGCGGGGGGGGGGGACGACCTGGTAGTGAAAGGGTGGGAGGAAAGAACAAGCATGCTGCCTTCCGTGAAGCCGGCCAGGAAGAGAGCAGTCATCGGCGCGCGGCGGAGACGCTGGCGCCGCGAGCGTGCGCGCGACCAAATCCGCGCGTGGCTAGCTCCTGTCGCTCCTCTCCCATTCAGAATGCTGGGCGCGTGCCCAGCTCTTGTCTCGTTTGCCGGCTGAAACGATTGCAATAGTTCTCTGCCGAGAACGCGCTTCACGCGTCTCTAGGCCGAGACCTAAAAAGCAGTGTGGCAACACTGCTCCGCATTAGCGAAGGAGCCGCCACTCTGAGAAGCTATCTTTGTACCTGAACCAAAAGTGTTGACTAAGATGACTAGGACCATTAACTACAGCGCACTTCTCATCGCGTTTCCTCTTAAACTAGTGTGAATTCTGCTATTTTTGAATGCTATGTCACAAAATGCAATAACAGAAAAGAGTGACTGGTGATTGTAAAGGGGAGATGGTGCAATCTGGGAGAATGTCTACCATACCAGTGGGAGTCAGACAGCCAAACCACGGTGATCAGTGACTTTCATATTAGCAGCTTGCCTATCAGGAGCTCTACTGCATCACAGCTGCCATTTTTTAATTTCGATCGTGTGTCCTAAAAAGGCATTCTCCAGAATTACTGATTACTGATTACTCCTGTACCCTATGAGCCACCAATGACCCCATTTCTAATTGTTTCTCACAGTCCTCATAATCATATTTTAAAGCATCGGTGGTTAAACGCCCTGTACCTAGTTATGGTGCAATTTCATGCAAATTAGCAAATTATTCGTATTAGTTAAATAACATTCATTCACCTGGAGGTCATCAATGGTTTACAGCACTGCAATTCTAATTTCCCAGAATAAGGCTGTTTAATTATTTAATCAATCATACATAAACCATGACTTCATTTGGAGGAGCTCTGTGCTGTGACGCTGGTAAAAATATCAAGGGGGATGCTGACAAGCCATCCATCTCCCTGTCTGGGAGGGGAGGGGCCCCTCCTCCCAGCACCCCGCAGCGCGGAGTCTAATCGGGCCACCCACACGTCCTCCTGTGGTGCCGGCAGCCTTCTCCCGAAGAACCGATCTGCAGCCTGACAACCGCGGGGGGCCTGTTCCAGCCAGCACCGGCGAGGCCTCCAAAGGATAAAAATAAAGACAAACAAGAAAACGCAGAATCTCGCGTTCAGCAGGTTGCCAGGGGCCGCGCTAAGCACACCCGGGAGTTGTGTAAATCGGGACTCTGTGTGTCTGAGGGTGGGTGGATTAAACTCGAGGTAAAGTAACGCTATTTGTCAAATATATACATTTGCTAAAAAGCGGATGGGTGCTAGATGGACCGGGATCCTTTTGAGGTTTAGAGGAAAGTGACACACAGCTGACAAATAACACAAGCAAAAGGAGCCATATAAGAAACGGCAGAAGGGAGAGAACATTAAGGGGCAGACCTGTGCAAAAGCCCATCTGTGATTGAATAGTCTCTGCTTTAGTCTCCACTGCTGTGTGTACTGCTCTTTAATGTGGCATTGTTTACTCACAATTAAACTCTTTAGCATTGATTTAACTTTCAGATGCTAGACAACAGAGGATACGGGCAAGGAAACAACCTGGCAACCTTAGCCCCCACACAATCATTCAGAGTCGCAGAATCTGGCGCGCAGATCTCACCTCGTCACCGGCGCGGGGGGGAACTGGTAGTGAAAGGGTGGGAGGAAAGAACAAGCATGCTGCCTTCCGTGAAGCCGGCCAGGAAGAGAGCAGTCATCGGTGCACGGCGGAGACGCTGGCACCGTGAGCGTGCGCGCGACCAAATCCACGCTTGGCCAGCTCTTGTCGCTCCTCTCCCATTCAGAATGCTGGGCGCGTGCCCAGCTCTTGTCACGTTTGCCGGCTGAAACAATTGCAATAGTTCTCTGCCGAGAATGCGCTTCGCGCGTCTCTAGGCCGAGACCTAACAAAAATGATTGCAGCTGGAACGCAAATCCGGGCAGAGATTTGCTGCTAGCGTGTCATCCATAAATCGTGAGTGGGGCTGGGTTGTAGCCTAATGCAGCAGTTGGTGATCTGGAGAGATCATATGGGATAGGGAGGGGAGGGCGTTCAGGGCCGGAGTCCTTGTTGCCAACAACTAGCTTTGGGCTGAGAGCAGAGAGGGGATAGAGAAGGAAAGCCAGGCAGGAGAATTGCTAAGACCTGTGCTCATGTTTTTTTAAAAATGCGCCGGGCGCCGTGTTTATTAAACAAAACGGGGCGCGCGCCTCCTAAAGCATCAATTAAAACAAAAAAAAGTGTTCTCCCACAATCGTGAGTGGGGGTGGGTTGTAGCCTAATGTAGCCGCAGGTGATCCAGAGAGATGACATGGGATAGGGAAGGGAGGGCATGCAGGGCTTGAGTCCTTGTTGCCGACGACCAGCTTTGGGCTGAGAGCTGAGAAGGCACTGGGAAGGGAGGCCAGACGTGAGAGGTGTAAAAAAAAAAAAGACAGAAGGGAGCGGCTCTTTATAAGCATCGCGCCACGTAAGCAAATGATTTACATAGCCCACTGGGAATGCAGCTTGAAACTTAGAAACAAAAAAAACCCGCAACTTAAAAACGTGGCTGTGAAAGTGAAAGCGACCGCGCTGTCATTAGCAACATGATCTAATGGAAAGGGAAGAATGCAGATGCCACAATGCGCGCTTCCGACACCAAAACGCTATGGGAGGGAACATTTAGACAAAAGGATGGACAAAGACAAGCCTTTGGCCAATTGCGTGCTTTCATTTTTTGAAAGCCACATGCAAAGGCCAATAGAATCTACAACCACAAGCACAATTTTTCTGAAGTCTGGAGTGATTCCAAGACGCCCTCTGCTAGAGCAGCGCATGCGCGCTGCGCTAGACTCGACCTAAAAAAGTTGATAACAGCAGGTGGCTTTTCGCTATGCAATTTCTCAACTGAATCTTCGGTTTGTATGATCGTGCCAGATTAGCTTAGGGCAGCCTTTTAGAAACTGAGCTAAATTGACAAAAGCCCCAAAACGACGTTAAACAAAACCCAGCTTAAGTGTGTGGACGGTACTTGATCTGTTTTGTTTGTGTTAAACTGTGTTTGTGAGTCTGCTTAAGAATAATTGTTTGGAGTATTTAGAGAAGGATTTTGAGGTGTATGGTAACTGGGCAGTATCTGAAGCAGATACTGAAAAGTGTGTACTGAGCCAGTCAGCAACCAATCAAATTATGAGCTGAGCAGTAGTAACCTGCCCCCTCAGCAGACCAGTTGCAAGCTATATGATTTGAATGGGACCAGGGTCACATTAATATGCATTTCTCCTTTCTTTCCCTCCTTGCACTGCTCCTTAAATACAGAGGCTGCGTCTCTATTGGCCTCAGGACTTGGGCTCACATTGGATCACAAAGCTATGGTTTCTGTTAGCTCCAGGGGTTAGGGCTTTGGCCCCTATTGGTTCTCCTTTTCTGTTATATTTTGTTACCCCCCTATTAGCCTTATGTATCCCGCCTGCTCGATTTTACCGCCGCTCAGCCCCCTGCGACCCCGCCCCCCTGCTCGCCCATTCGCCATCCCGCTCCTGCCTCCCAGCTGCTCTTCCCTCCCACCTCCCCTTATATGTCGCCGCCGTCCGCATCTGGACAGCGCCCAGCACCAGTCCCCCTGGCCCCAGCGCACGCCACAACGCCTGACTCCGCTACGATGCCAGCACCCTCCACGCACTCAACACCGGACGATTACACATCTGCTTCCTGGCCGCCCGAAGCGCACACAAGGACCCTTCTCCTGCTGGAACTGCAGCTTCACCAGCATCCGATCCGCCAAACCACCCACCGTGAAAGAACGCAATCACCTCAGATGCATCCTTCTCAACACCTGCTCCGCCCGCAAACACACCGTTGAACTCTGGGACCTTCTCAACTCCACCTCCCCAGACGTCGCCTTCCTGACGGAAAACTGGCGGAACGCCTCCTCGGCACCCGACATCGCCATAGCCATCCCGGACAGCTAGAAGATCACCCGCAGGGACTGCACCAACGGAGCAGGAGGAGGAATCGCCATTGTCAACAGGAACACCCTCAGTCTCGACCAACACCCTCCGCACCAACGAACACCTGCACTTCCAGATCCACACCGATCCCAACACCAACCTCAGAGGAGCCCTCGTCTACAGACCCCCGCGGACCCTGGCCACAGTTTAGCGACTCCATTGCCGACTTCGTCAGCACGCACGCATTCAACCACCACAGACTACATCCTCCACGGGGACCTGAACTTCCACCTCGAGAACAACAACGACACCAACTCCACCACCTTGATCGACAACCTTGGACTCAGACAGCTCGTCACAACACCTACCCACTCGGTCACCCGCTTGACCCTATCTTCTCCGCAAGTGCCCACGTCTCCTTCAGCCACACCACCGAACTCCATTGGACCGACCATCGCGGCATCCACTTCACCTTCCGGAAACCCACCAGGCACCACCGCACCCAACAGATCCCTCGCCGCTGCTGGAGCAAAGTCACTAATGACCAGCTAACCACCACCCTCGCCCGGAGCCCACCCACCGACCCAGACACCGCCGCCCGCAACCTCAGACAGTGGATCGACGACTGCATCAACACCCTCGCCCGATCAAGAAACCCTCCAACAGACACACCAGCAAGAAAGCCAACTGGTTCACCGAGGACCTCGAGGCCTCCAAGCAAACTTGCAGAAAACTAGAGAAGAAATGGCACCGTGAACCGACACCGGACAACTACGCAGCCCACAAGAACGCCACCCGTAGAGACCACCACCTGATCAGATCCGCCAAATGGGCCTTCTTCAAAGACCGCCTACATGATAACAAACACAACAGCAAAGAGCTTTTCAACATCGTGAAGGAACACTCCAACCCCAGCTCCAACACCAACGACATCCCACCTTCGCAACACCTGTGCGACTCCCTTGTCACCTTCTTCCATCGCAAGATCGCAGACATCTACAACAGCTTCAATGTCACGACCGACCTGACAGCCACTGAGACCTCCGCCCCCACGGCCACCATACGCACTGATCCCCAGCTCTCCTGGACCAACATAAGCGACGATGACACCATCAAAATCATGAACACCATCCACTTCGGATCCGCGTCAGACCCATGCCCACAACACATCTTCAACAAAGCCAGCCCCACCATTGCACTCTATCTCCCGAAAGCCATCAACATCTCCTTCGAGACGGCGACCTTCCCAGAGAGCTGGAAGCACGCCAAGATCAAAGCCTTACTCAAAAAACCCAAGGCTGACCCTAAGGACCTCAAGAACTTCCGGCCCATCTCCCTGCTCCTGTTCCCTCGAATGTTAGAGAGAAGACCGTCAACAGACAACTGACCCGCGACCTCGAGTAGAACAACATCCTGGACCTGTCCCAGTCCGGGTTCCGCAGCAACCACAGCACTGAAACTACCCTTATTGCTGCCACCGACGACATCAGGGCCCTGCTGGACAACGGCGAAACCGCGGCCCTCATCCTCCTCGACCTGACAGCCGCCTTCGACACTGTCTACCACCGCACCCTACGCACACGCCTCCATGACGCCGGGGTCTGAGACAAGGCCCTGGACTGAACCACCTCCTTCCTCTCCGGCAGAGCCCAGAGCGTCTTCAAAGCCACCGAGATCTGCAGCATGCCCCAGGGCTCATCCCTCAGCCCAACACTGTTCCACATCTACATGGCACCACTCGCCCACATCGCCCGACTACATGACCTCAACATCATCTCCTACGCCGCCGACAACCAGCAGATCTTATCCCTCACCAAGGACCCCCTCACCGCCAAAACCAACCTCCACGAAGGAATTAAAACCGTCGCAGAGTGGATGAAAAACAGCCGTCTGAAGCTGAACCCGGACAAGACAGAAGTCCTCATCCTCGGCTTCACCCCCTCAGCCAACTCCTGGTGGCCGACCGCACTGTGAACAGCACCAACACCCACCAAACATGCATGCAACCTGGGGTTCATCCTCGACTCTACTCTCTCCATAACAAAGCAGGTCAACGCCGTTTCGTCTTCATGCTTCAACACCCTCCGCATGCTCTGCAAGATCTACAGGTGGATCCCCACCGAAACAAGAAGAACGGTCACCCAGGCACTCGTCAGCAGCAGGCTGGACTACGGAAACGCCCTCTACGCAGGAACGTCGGCCAACCTCCTGAAACGACTACAACGCATTGAGAACGCCTCTGCTCGCCTGATCCTCGACATCCCACACCGCAGCCACATCACACCCCACCTGAGAGACCTGCACTGGCACCCCGTCAACAAGAGGATCACCTTCAAGCTCCTCATCCACGCACACAAGGCACTCCACAACACCGGACAACACCGGACCAGCATACCTCAACAGACGACTCACCTTCTACACCCCCAACGGCCAGCTCCGCTCCACCGACCTCGCCCTCGCCACCATCCCCCGTATCCAAAGAGCGACCTCCGGTGGCAGATCATTCTCCCACTTCGCCGCCAAGACCTGGAACAACCTCCCCATCCTCCTACGGCAGACCCAGGACCTGTTAACCTTCAGAAGACTACTCAAGACCTGGCTATTGGAGCAGTAGCAGCATCCCACCCCCCCACCCAGTGCTTTGAGACCCCGGCGGGTGAGTAGTGCGCTATACAAATGTTCTGATTGATTGATTGATTGATGTCAAATCTGCCACCTGCTTGAAGGTGGCATAACAAAGAGAAATATATTTTACTTTAATTCTCAAAGGGTAGCTTTAATGTAGGAAGAGGCTACTTCCTACACAAACCTAACCTGACCAGAACACTAATACACTTACAATACGGGGCAAGGATGCCGCCACTGGATTAAAAAAGCATACAGTGCGCCAGCGCAGAACTGCACCATTTCTTTGAAGATATGTTGCAGTTCTGCTCTGCCCAGTTGACGCAGTGCAGCAGCCCATTAAGTATGATATGGTATTGTGGATGTGGCTTGTTGAAGTAAGTGTCTTTGGAGAATCATGTTTTTTGTTGCTTTTCTGCATGTACACTTTGTCAAAGACACACACACACTCCCATAGACAGGATAAATGCCTTGCCATGTTTGAGGCTGGTGGAACAGCTCCTCTATTGGGTCTGTGCTGATTACCTGCCATTCCATTTCTAGAGTGAGTTGACACATGAGGTGGGGTGGTTGACTTTGTTGTTAATAAGTCAATATGGGTGATGTGTGTGGTTCTGAATAGTTATGGGCACCTTGTGAATGTTTATGAGGTGTGTTTATGTACAATAGATAGTGTTTAACTTTTTTCTTAGCTATTGGGTGTTGTGTACTTAGGCCTCAATCAGGTATCCATAGCAAATTTGCACACTTTTTCCCCCAACATCATGGGGATTCTAAAAGTATCCAGGGTTTAAGGCTTCTCCTAGCGGGGACCAAGAAAAGATAGCTACATTTTGGGTTTTTGGTGAAAAATTTGAAAAAAGTGCTCTTCAAAAGTGTGTTTTTGTGCTAACAATATCATCAATGAGAGGTTTGCTGTGTTAAAATCACCATCTTGCTTGTGGAACATGTGGAGCTACAATGTTTGCATTTTTCTAAGAGGTAGCTCTTTTTTCAGAATTTTTGTATTTTCAACCTACTTCCAGTTTGCGGTGGAAACAGGTGTGGAACTCATAAGTGATGCCGAAAACTATACATTTATGAAAAGTAGTCAAAATTCTGAATTCAGGAAGTGGACATTTGTGTTAATCCCTCCAGGTTTTCTAAAAAAAAGTAACTGTTAAAATAAAAAAAAATATGAAAATTTGATAGGAAATAATAGCCATTACAGATCACATTTTCATCTGTAACTTCTCGTCACATGGCTGATTTACAAAAGCAATTCACTGGTATATCCACTAGAATCGTCTGGTTGCCGGGTTCTCCGAAAACCCAAGGTACACCGTCAATAACTGCACCGTACAATGGTTTTTCATTATGTACAGAGTATTGAGCAATTCATATGAAAAAATATAAAGAGTGAAACGGGTATGAAGGAAACCTATGAATTTCTGAAATGTACACCAGACACTGAGTTAGGAGCTGTATTACCCACATCTCTGCATATCTGGGTACCAATACCAGCAGGTGATTCAGAGGGCATTCGTAAAATGTCTTCTTTCTTACACACAGGCTTACATCTGAACGGCACAAATGCAAAGAAATCCAATTGGTAATAACAAATGTTCTACTATTCTATGTTGCCACACATCTCCCATTAGAAATGGAACCTCACCAGGTTATTTAACCCAGAAGCCCTCGCAAACCTCAAACTTTTGCTAAAAACACACATTTTCCTCAAGTTTCTGTGATGGAAAGTTCCCCAATCCCACTGTTCAGATCTGTGACATAGACTCTTAGACATCATGAAATCCCGGGGGTCACCCCGCAGTACCAGTGATGCGATTGATGCTGACAATTAACACCTCAATTCATATATCTTGACTCTCATTGCTAGGCACACCGTATACTTAATGGAACTTGTAACGTTCTGTGACTGGAGGTGGATCGTGTAGCCATAATGTATGCACCATTGTTGTTTTATTTTGCTGTGCTATTATGGAAAGTGTTAAACGTCAAACAGATTTAACAAAAAAATGTTTCCTATCACCAAGCATTACCTCAAGTCTCATGATATAAGTGGTCTTTCACTTGTGTTGGTGGGCTATCTCCCGCAACAGGAAAGGGCCCGAAACGCAACATGGACACCTTTAACGACCCTTTTTGCCATTTGGTTAGCTGTAGTTTTCAGGGCCCTAGGTCAGCTGGCGCCTAAGGAAACTGTACATTTCTGAAAACTAGACACCTGGGAGAGACCAGGGTGGCATGACTTGCAAGGCTCTCACCAGATGACTTTACCCAGAAGCCCTTGCAAACATTATACTTTGGCTATAAAATCATACTTTCCTCACATTTGTATGCGGGCAAGTTCCAGAATCTGTGGGGATCCACACATTTCCAACCACTCTGAGATCCCACACCTCTCCTAATAACAACTGGCCTTTTAGGAAAGGGTTTTACATTGTAGACCTCTGACAAAATGAAACAGATAGGAGTTTTAAATTGTGAAGTCTTTGGTTTTAACAAGAATAGGTGGCTGGGAGAAAATGCACACACTTTTTGTAGACACAACTCAACTAGTCACAATCAGTATGAAAATCTCTCCTAGCGGGTACTCAAGAAACGAGAAGACCTGAAGGGGACCCAGGATCCTCTGGACATGTATGCCTTGTTTAGGTTGATTTAGGAGCAACAATATAACCACTGCTATAATTTCTCCATGTGGGATATGGATATGTCATGCATGCTAACCATTGTGATTATATGGGGATGGGGGGGCATGGGACTCAATTCCAGTTTAACAGTTGCTGTTGGGTGCATGTTTCTCATCTTAGCGACATGTTTGACACTATGTGCAAATGCCGTAATCTTTACAAATCAAAAGATATTTCCCCCCCAAAAAAGAAAGAAGAGCCACCACTTTCTTCTTCTGTAGGATCTAGTCCAAACGATCAGTAAAGTTCTGACAGTGATACGCCAGTCTTAGACCAGTACTACTCCACTTGGGTTGACCTTGGACTTTTAGTACTTCACATGGGTTGCGCCCTTTTCATTAGAGCCCTCCTGGATATTGGGCCATTGATTTTATATTCTCAACACTGCACTTATACTTCTTGATTGCGCAACAGATTTGGATGAATATATGTTTGGAAACCTTGTGATTGCTTATATGCGTTGGTTTACTCTAGATTAGCCCTGACGAAGTCTGCTGGCACATCCACAGCATAGACGAAACATGTGCTGGCAAGGCAAAGAGTTGAGGAACGCTTTACGAGAATGAAGACTGTTGATGGAACATTCACTGCAAAACTCTGCGTTGAATTATTTTGGAGTGCTCAGAACTTGGCTTATCTTTGTCTGATTTTCATTGTGTACATTTTAAGATTATGTTTAGTTTTTCGGTAAAGTGGTTTGTTTTTTTAAATGTAAAAAAAACACTTGCTGAGCATTGTATTCCTGTGTGCTCTACGCAAGTCTGATTTTTTAAGCCAAGTCACCCCCTGAGCAAACCTCCAACTGTTCAGCCTTACTGCCCTGAGGGTAAAATGCCAAAGGGGGGGTACTGGGTGCACGGTTTGGGTCCCAGGCCTGTGGCACCATTCTTTTCTTGACTTCTACAGCAGCAGTTATGGCAACATGTCAAATATACTAGTAAAAGGCTTTGCATAACTATAACAAATGCACTTTGAAGGTGTTTTACATGGATACACCCCCTGACAGAACATTTGCAATCATCAACCAGGGAAACCGACAGCTAGAAACTGTTCTTGAGCTGCTTATGTGAGGCCAGAACAAGAGTCCAATGAGTGTGCGAGCACTAATGGATCTGAGAGGAGGAGGGGGGGGGGAAGAGTACGATACTGAGACTGTTCTTTAATGAAAATGGTGCTTGGTGAAGTTAGTAAAGATAACATGTTGGGAGCATGATGTCAGTGTTCATGATTCGTGGTGGGTGCGTGAGTGAGACAGAACGCCAACGGTCAATGAGCAAGGCTTATCAAAAAGTAAATAAATGGACAGTCTAAGACATTTATTGCTCCCCTCCCCTTAATCTTTGGGCAACGTCATAAGGAAAAGCAGACCGTCAATGCTCATAAGCGTAATAAAATTACTGCTTAGGAATGATTGCTGCAGCATTTTTTTCAAAATGTGAAACTCTTCCACTTTATAATATGTCCACAGCATTAGTTTAGCCACTGCCTCAACAAAAGCAAAAGGAACAAATGATGGACGGAATGCTGAAAAATTCAAGCATTCACCCCCAGTCACAAAGATCTGGATTTAATCATTGTTCTTTTGCTCACCACGCCACCCCACCCCAGTCTGGGCACAGCCATATGCAAATCAGTCTTGAACCTGCTCCTCATGGGAACAGTCCAGCCCGAACTGTAAAGCTAGGTCCTCTCTGGACCAGAAACCAGCATCTTGAGTTCGGCGCATCAGCCAGGCTAACTTGAACCCAGTGGCGCAGTAAGCACAGGACTGGGCACACCCTTCATACTTAGGGCGACAAAAGCAAAAGGAACAACTGATGGATGGAATTCTGAACAATGCAAACATTCACCTTCAGTCACAAAGATCTGGGTTAAATATATCGTTCTTTTGCTCACCACGCCACCCCAGTTTGGACCAGCCATATGCAAATCGGTCCTCACCCTGGTCCTCATGGGAACAGTCTAGCCCGAACTGCCAAGATAAGATAAAAAAGGTGGCGCACTATCAGTGCGCCTTCCCAGAGCAGCCCTCTGGAGGGGGGGAAAAGGCGCTCCCAGACATATTCTTAAAGGAGGGTGCAGTTACTCACTGCACCTGCCAGCAAGGGGATCTCTAATCACCCTTAAAAATGCAGGCGGATTGCTGCCTGCACAGTGCAGCGCGCAGCAGCTGGTTCAAAGCCGCTCTGTATTTCACTTGAATGTGCTGCCCCCTGTTTTAAGGTGCGCCTGGTGGAAACAGGGAAAGTGCAGCCTAATACATAATATGGCCCCTGGGGCCGTATAATTTTAAAGGCACTTTTTCATTGTTTGCGCCCAGCACACCTTTTAAATGTTTCATCATGCGCAAACAATGTAAATGCGCCTTATTACCATGAATGCGCTGCCCCCAGGACAGCCATAAACGCGCGCTGCCCTGGGGGCAGTGCATTCTTGTGGAAAACGGAGTGGCTGCTTAAAGCCGCTCTCTGTTTTCACAATGCAGGCGGTAACCCACCTGCACTTTTAGGGGATTAGAGACCCCCTTGCAGGCAAGTGCAATCAGTGACTGCACCAGCCAACAGGGGATGTCTGGGGGGTCCATGGGACCCCCTTTACCCCCTCCAGAGGGCTGCTCTCAGGGGGCGCACTGACAGTTCGCCACCTTTTAAATGGCGCACTGTCAGTGTGCCTCCTGATGGTTTCTTTGCTTCTGCCGCCATTACTGTAATAGGGTGTGGGCACAGACGCAAAGGTATTCCCTCATTTGCATGGAGCACGCTGGCTGAGTGTTACATCTCAAGAAAAAGTCCTTAAAAAAATGTATTCATACACCGCCTTACGGTAATCAAAAGAATTAACTGACATCATCACATGCTCAACATCAGCAACACGTCATATTATTGTTAAGAATTGCCACCTCATTATCAGATCTATATTATCTAACCAATTTACATATTAACTATTTAGAACTTGCCTTAAATATATACCACATCTATTTGCATACATTTCATCCGAGTCTCAAATAACAAGCATGCCTCCAAACTGAACAGCTGTCCCATGCTGATCAATAGGCAAGTGAGCAGACCAGTTTAACAAAACCTTGTAAAATCCTTTGGTGCACACGCATGATGCTCCACACAGATCCGTTACAACAGCAAGTTGGATATTTACCAATGTAATTCATTACTCAACAATGGGTTAGTCTAATCCAACCATGAAGGTAATTATCCTCTAAGACTTGCTCTAACATTACAAAACAATCAATGTCAACAGACAACTTTCATTCCAGCCAACAAGAATCACAGAACAGTAAAGGGAATCCAGATTCTAAAGTGCAATAGGGCCATAGAAAATATAGACAGTTGTTTCAGGGTGGAGTGCAAACATATTTTCTTTAGAGCAGCAGAGCACTATATATAGTCTCATCAATATGGGAGTTCTTTGATAGTGATCTATCACTGACCCCTGCAACTAAATGCTGTCTCTAAAACGGCATTCCACAATTTAGGTCTGTTAAAAGAGGTGTTGCTGATGGTGTTCTGCTGTTTTAAGATCTTCTTATACCTCACCATGGTCATATCCCACTGGAATACTGTAACAGTTTACACAAAGGCCCCCTACCAATACTCTATCAAACCTCCATGGAGTTCAAAACGAGCATTCTGCCTCTTGTTTGCATTGAAACAACTTCACCACAGATCTCTCCCATGCTCCTGGTAAAAGAAAGACTGGCCTTTAAAACGTTCTGAATAGTGCATAAGGCACTCCATTGCTGATCACTAAAATACGTTTCAAAATCGTTCACCCCTGCCTACTGACAAAGAGCCCAGGGGAACCAGTAAATATCTCTGGCTTCCTGGCTGACTTGATTCAAGAGATTTGGTGGGTAAACTGTACATGTTTAGGGATACTTCCTGTGGAATGCCCTACTAATACATACAAGAATACAAAACCAATCTATCAAATTTAGAAAGGCCCTAAAAACGTACTTATTCTCCCCGACATTTGGTTAATCAAATCCTTCTCAAAAAGGACTGTTTTTTACTCTAAGGCTTTGACATCTTTGTCACGTATTCACAGGGTGGTGTCTGTGAATGTTATTAGTAGAGCACAAAACTAGCTCAAGACTAACGGAGCACTGAACAGACAGATTAGGCCCACAAAATAAAAATGTATGGGGAAGGTAAAGGCTAGATTATTGGGTTGGAAGTACTGCTCCTTGAGGAGGTGCGTCTGCAGCTTTTATTCTGAATTGTAGAAAAGTTTGTGCTGATTTGATGTTGAAAGGGATGCTATTCCAGGTCCTGATAACCGTGTCATGCCAAAACTTTATCAGACCGACTGAGGCGCCTAAAAAAAACGTTGCATAAAGTACCATCTTGCAACTCATTAAAGTGCATATGTTCACACAGCTGAGGAACTCCACAGATACCGCTGTGTAAATATCAGTGCTTTGCACAAAACCTAAATAAATAAAAACATATCTTCCTAACTGCTAGGGCCTCCCCCAGATTTTTGCCTTCTGTTGCTGAACTCAATTTTGTTGGCCTTAGGTCACTGTGAATTTTCCCACTACTAAAGTGCTTGTGCTCTCTCTCAAACACATAGTCAAATTGGCTTACATCTAATTGCCACATTTAATTTATTTGTAAGTCCTTAGTAAATGACACTTCATATACCCAGGGCCTATAAATTAAATGCTACTGCTGGCCCTGCAGTACTCATTGTGCCACACAATAAATTAGCCTGTTAAAACATGTTTCAAGCCTATAACTGCAGCCTGTAGAGCAGTTTTAATCTGCCATGTCGATCTGGCAAAATAAATCTTTTACTAATGTTCAAGTAAACGTGTACCTGAGTAACTGTGTGCACGGCTATATGTATATCAACATTTTCAATTAGCAACTTTTATCAGAACAAATTACAAACAAGTAATCATTGACCCATTTGTTTTCATTCTTATTGTATTGCACATGTATTTTCATACACAAAATCTCATATTCTTATTCAAAGTGTACAACAAAACAGTCATAATGCAAAATAACATAAGAAATCAATGTTGCTTTGATGCAACTCCATCTTTGTCCATGTGTAGCCCTATGCATTTCGGAACACGAGGGTCCCTTCTTCAGGGGCCTCTAAAAAGATATATAACAAAAATCAACATTATCAAAAAACACTACCTACAACTTCTATGACTACCAATAGCTCCCTACATCACCGTGAGTCAACTGCATGCCCTCGCCACAATCTCAACCATGTGGAAAGTAAATGGTGATTAGTGCCCACATTACATGCCAATAGTCAACAAAGCTGGTACGCCAGCATCCCTAGGTCACCAACTACCTGATATACCGTGCCTCATAGAAACCACAAGCCTGTTAGAACTCTTTAATTTTTTACTATAAACCACCCATGGTGAGAGCATGCTTTAAATGATACAGTGTGTTTGAGTGTAAGGTTTCTCACTTTGAAGACAGAGTCTTCCGGTTGCTATCAAGGAGACAACGACCACATGATTGAGACTCTGTAAAATACATAATGCTTGAGAGTACAATGTCACTCTTTCACCGCCCATGCATCTCACCAACCGTGTAATACAGCTGTCTGGTAGACTGCAACCTAAAAAAGAGAATCACTTGCTAAGAAAAGGGGACTGAAAAAAAACTTATTTCAGTGCTACACCCTCTCACAGCCATCTCGAATCACTGAAATCTGGAAGACTCGTAACCTGTAATATTTAGACCATCATCTAATCTAACATTTTGTTACTGCTTTATTTAAATATTGACTGCTCTTATCAATTACTTTAATATTTAGAAGGACTGCTTGTTCCTGAAATTATGCACATTTTTAGGGGACACAGTGTAACTGACATAACCAAAGTGAACTCTAGGAACATACTTCTATATAAAGAAATCTGTTGCCCTAGCCCTCGGGGCTGGTCCGCACTCTACAAAACTGCCAAGTAAATAAACCTTGAAAGGAAAAAGAGGTAGGTATGTGCCACATGCGCGAGATTCGGCTGGAAGGGTGAGCTAGACCCTCTCGGTGATCTGACATGTTCTTTAAAGAGATGAGTCTTCAGCTACTTTCTGATTATTAAGAGTGAGGTACCAGCCATTATATACATAGGGTGTTGTTCCATATTCTTGGAAAGTGGCTGAAGAAAAACAATTGTTACTTCCTTTATATTTTGAATTTGCAGTATGGCATTTTCCTTCCTTCCATGCCGAGAAATGGCCAGTTTGTCAGTAATTAAGGATGAGAGTTGGAGGAGGAGCCTAACCCGCGACCATGATGGCTGCCTGATCCCTCGGCTCCGCCGACCCTCTCGTTCTTCTCCCGAAACGCTGCTGATCCTGCATGTTATCCTGCCCGCTTGTTGGCGTCCCGGAACCGTGAAGCGATCCTGATTCCGGCGGTGTGCTCCCCGGCGCGATCCAGCTGTCAGAGGCGGCGAGGTGTCCCGGTCTTTGTTTCAGTGCTGCATTGCCGAGGCCGGGTCTTTGTTCTCCGGAGGCTGCCGTCCCAAGTTGCAACAGTGGCTGACATTGTAGCAGGACGGGGTCGGCTGACGGTTTGCTATTGCCGCATTGTTTTCCTTGCTACAGCGAGCCGCCCTGTCCTGCACGCCTTCATTCTCGACTTGTGTCTCCGCCGTAGAAGATATATTCTAACCTCTTCTCGGCTTGTGGACGGCTCGGAGCGTCTTCTTGTTCTCCAGCACTGAGACGGCTGCCATTTTGATCTGGGCGCTCTGCATCTGAGACTCTCTACCCCCGGCGGCCATTTGGGGTACCCATAGCGGTTTGCGCTGCATTGTCGCCGGGTGACAGACGAAGGGGTCCGTCCCGCTACTATACCCCCTGGAGTGGCAGTGATTTGCGGATCGGCTACTGGTGGGCTGCTGATGTGATGGCCGACGGCGACCAGTCTCGAGGGATACGGTGTGACCCCGCGCCCAGGGTGCGCGAGACGGCAGCGCCCTCTTATCCTGCGGCATCCCTCAAGATTGCTGATATTATGTATGCCCTGGGTGATCTACATGTAGCTGTGCGTGACATGGCCCTGGACCTGGAATGCCGACTGGATATCTCTGTGCTTGCAGTGCCCTCGGATGATCATGCTGCGCTCCAGGTGCGGTACACCTCGCCACACCCTGTGTTTTTATGCGACTACCAGTCTGCTCAGATGTACTTAACGGTGCTGGAGAAGGGAGATGTGGTTGCTTCCGTACTACCCAGTATTGATGCGGAGATGTATGGAGATCTTGGTCCTCGGCAGACGCAAGCGGTTTGTGTCTGGACACCTCGCCACACGGCTGTTTCGGGGCTTCGTCGCGGGTCTCCCTGGCCCATCTTGGAGTTGCTCCTGCGGTTTTGGCCGGCTGCCCTTCAAACATTTCGATTGTGCATTGCCCCTTCTTGGTTGGACGTTCGCCGTATGACTCTGAGGTGGACGGACTTTGGTGGATGGCATTGTGCTCTGCAGTGGAACTTTCTTTTGTCTTCTCCGTCCAAGATGGCTGCTTTGGAACTGTACTCCGTCGACATGCTGGATCGAAAGGGACAAGGTTGAGGATGTTTTTCCCTTTTTGCTGCATCCGGTTGTTTGCATTGTTGAGATTGTAATGGACACTGGTGGGATCTGCATGTTGTTCGGGTGCTGGTTCGGGGTACGGGGAATGGTGGCCGAGGGTAAAAGTGCTGATTGTTTTGGTCATTTTCCTGGCCCTCCTCCGGTCTTTTGTGATTTCTTTTCCTTCTTTCTCTTGCTCCTAAATTTCGGGTACTCTTGGGGCGACAGACACCTGCTAGGGGGGGGGGGGGTAGGCCGTAGCCTCTGCATGCGTGTAGGGTGGGGGGTGTTCTTTCCTTGTTAGTTTCAGTTACTATGGGCCTTATTTTTCTTCTTCCTTTTTTTTCTATTCTTTTCTTCTCTTCTCTCTTTGGGTCAAGGGGTGGATTGGTGCGTGGTGGGTCGTGGCTTGGGTATACCATAATGTTTGCTCGTCCTTTCTCCTGTGCTACTTTCCTCCAGCCTTTTGTTTAATAGATAATGATCGTGAATTTTTCTGACTACTGTCGCCCATCTCGGTCCTGGTGCGGATTGTTTGGACTTTGATCCTTCTTGGCTCCTATTACTTTGGACTTCGTTTTAAAAAACTTTTAAATTAAACCTTCAATTCTCCTACCTCTCGGCAGCGCACCTAATTACAGTGTAACTTGGATTAATCCTGTTTGCTTTGATATGCTGCTGAGTTGCCCGATTGCTCACTACTGTGCTTTAATCGATTTCGAGGCCGGCCTCTGGGTTGTAGGCCCGTATTTGTTTGCCAATATTCTCCAATAAAGGTTTTCAAAAAAAAAAAAAAAAAAAGGATGAGAGTTGTTCAACACAGCTTTGTATGTAATGCAGCTAGTCTTGAAGATAAGCACTTGAGAGTAAGTCTACCAAGGTAAGCAGATACGCTTGCATTTCTTCAATTCTCTGATGAGACAATTGGCCATGCAGAATGTTCAACAGTGAGGTCAGGAAAAAATCATGGAAATCAGTACAAATCAGTACAATCAGTACAAAAAGAGCAGGGTCGGAACAGTAGTTTGCTTTGGAGAGGGACAGATGCCATAGCACAGAAGTGAGAGTGGACACCATGCCGTCTGTGTTGTCTTGGTCTCTTGAGTTTTTAAAGTATAATGAGCGAAGATTGTAAAGACAAATGATTTTGTGCACACATTGAGTTGGTATTTGAACACTTCAAAGTTCACGTTTGACAGTCGCACCCAGATCTGGCCTTGTTCAATATAATTGACTAAGATAAGAACTTCAGTCTAAATTGGGTTCAAGTTTCTGTTAATGCGTGACTTCTCTGCATTGATGAATGAGAGGCCATCTGTGAGGTGGTCAATGTTTTGACAGTGCATATGATTAAAGCAGAGCAATAGATAAGAGCTACAGGCCCTATTGAGTTATAAAAGCACTCCAAACACTTTGGAAAAGTTTGAAATGGATGCTTATTTGCCTACATAAAAAGACGTTCACTCTTGTTTTATGAGCTTATTATAGATCTTGAGTGATGATCTATATGATTATTTTTTCAGGACTCTAAGTGGCTCTCCACTAGAGTTACAGTGTTTTACATTTACTCTTTTCTTCCAGTAAGTTCTCAGAGAACCAAAGAGCCAAGTTAGAATCAAGTAGAGACGACTTGAAACTTAGAGGAATAATGGAGTCCAACACAGTGGAAATCTTTTAATACAAATACAATTAAAATTATGGGCGTCAGTTCTATATTATTTGGCAAGACAGGAGGTTCTAGTAAGAGAGAAGTTACACATTTAGCAGGTGTCCCCTTAGATCACGCTCTGAAAGGTCTCAGGAGAGTGATGGAGGGGAGAGGGGGTGGATGGAGGGAGTTAAAACATTTGAGATAAGAAATGGCAAAAATCGCCAGAGTAACTACTGAAAGGGTGCTTAACTAAGTGAACACAGTATCTAAAGTGTGTAGGAAGCTGGCTCTTTATAAAGTATACCAAAAAGAGGCGTACTGTGCAAAGAGTCCAGGTATTCCCTTATGAGTGGGCAGGGGATTACTCTAGCAATCCCAAAGTGCTCTTATAGGGGGTAGTGTGGTTGAGCAGCCTTAGACTTATCAGAGCGGAGAGTCAGACATCTGCAAAACACAGAGTCAATAAATAATGCACACGACTCAATAATGAAATCCACATCAATTTATAAAAATAACAAACATCTTTATATAACTTGGGGGACCAAGATCATCAAAATCAAGTAAGTACGTTTCGAGAGGGGGTCGAGCAGAGTACATTCTGCACATGCCGGTGACACGCCCTCGTACAGCGCGCTCCTCAGCTGCCCGGCGCGGCTCCAGCCCTTTTCTAACTTTAGAAGCAGCGCTTCTCACCTCCCACACTATTTTTATTATTTAAAAAAAACATAAGGTCTCCAGGCTCTATAAACACTTCTTTCGGTTCTCGCCTCCCCTCCGGTGTCCGCAACAACTCGTTCTGCGTTTCTGGAGCAGTGATGGGTGCTCGAGGAGCCGCGTGTGCCTCCTCCGCCCTCCCCAGGACTGGCAGCGACCAGACAGTGGTGTCGGCAGCTCTCAGCCTGGCTTGCCCTGCACTGACAACGGCAAAAATCAGCCGCCGCTGGATTTGGGTTACATCGGAAATTGATCACCTCATCCCGCTGCGGTAAGAGTGGCCAAGTCGGGAGGAGGAGCTGCGCATTTTGACTTCAAGAAACGCGGGCGACAGCAGGAGGATGGACCCATGCCTCCCCATGCCTATTAAACTGTGTCTCACTGTCAAGGTAGTTCACCAATCGGTACGGACTATGATCTCAGTTTAAGTTAGGTGCGGCATGTTTCGGCCCCAGGTGTGTCACTACGTTATATTGTAACAGTACTCGCAGAGCTGCAGGAAGATCTAGCCCACCCGCTTAACCTCTGTCCGCCTGGTAGCTACCGTCTATATCATTTTTAAATGCTCTGCCACACGTTGTATTCCTCATTATCTCTGTCTTTCGCTCTCCTTTCAGCGTGGGATGGAGGCGGCGAGGCAGTCTTTTATAATGCACCAACTACTTACTCCAGCTACCCTTCCTTTTTCCAGTGGCTACGGGTCCACCTCAGTCCCTAGGGTTCTCAACCTCTATCTGCAATGTCGGGAGATAACCGGCTAGGGTGTGAGAGTTAACGACCATCTGGAAAAGGGCCCAAGGGTAGGGTCAGGAAAAGCAGGGAGAGTGTTTTGGATTTTGGGTATGCCAGATGGTATCCTGGAGTGGAGTCGGACCTCATTGAAGTAAGGCATAGAACAAGGAAATATTGAGCTGATATTTTTTCCAATGATAGGAGACGCTTCTTTTTTAGTTCTAAGCTTAGTTTATTTAAGCCCAGTTTATTTGCAAGCTTTGACAAAAATAAGCGAGCGCTGCAGAGTGCTAGTTATTTTGATGCTAGAGGCAGCACACCCCTAATTATGCCTTATAAATCCTCATCCATACACTGGCCGACTCGCTATAGTTTTCCCTTTTTGGAATCTGTATGTTTTTGGGTACAATGGGACATTTAGGTTTAGTATGGAAGCTTTCTAAAATATGTGATGAAATAAGTACGAGAAATGAGGAAATAGGAACATAATGTCTGTATGCGTACATAGTGGAGTGCACTTTTGTTGAATAAGTGTTTTCATATTTTTAAAATGAACATATGTTTTTAAAGAAAATTAAAAACATTATGCAGTACGTAAGAGAATGTTGAGTGGTTTGCTCCGAGTATCATTTCAGTCAATCTGCGCCAGTAGAGGGGTCCTAATGGAGTCATACTAGGACTGATCATCCTTGATCATTGATAATTTTTAATAGTACTCATGTTATTTTATCCTTGCTCTATTGCTGTATTGGTGGGGCATTTCTAATATGAAATAACCAGTCTTGAGGCCCTTGTATAAACCTGTACATATTTGATATAATGGATCTAATAGACACACCTGGGGCTCGTATGAAACCATGCCACCAGCTATTTAGCTTATTTTAAAGAGAATATCCTTCTAATAAATGCTTCTCACACAGTTGTGCACATAATGTGGAACATCACTGCAATTCTTTATAGTTTAGATTTCGCAGAGGAAGTAACATTATTAGTAGATACATTTTTATTTGCTTTCCTTCTTTTTAGGTTTCGACCTGGCGAGGGGCACGCAGTGCCACTCCCAGATCGAAAACTATTGTCCACAGTAGGGATGTCGGCACCGCCTCTGCCTCTCATTGGCTAGCTCCATAAATGGAGGCTAGCCATTGGGAGACAGAGGCTGTCAATCGCGCTTTCTCTCGAAAACGCGATTCGGGGGCGTTTCTGGTGCTTTTTTTAAGCCCCGCCCCTTTGTCCCGGGCCGCGCTGCGATTGGCTGCCGGCCCGGGACACCCCCGTGACGTCATTCCCGGGCCGCGCTGTGATTGGCTGCCGGCCCGGGACACCCCCGTGACGTCAGCCAATCACAGCGCGGCCCGGGACCTGACTTGTTTTGTTATGCCATTATGTACTCGCGTAGCATTGCGAGCTGTAAAAACTATGTTTGCTTTCCAATTGAGGACTAGATAGGAGTTATGGCAAGAGTAATATAGATCTGTCACTGTCAGTTTAATTACTTCATTTATAAATTTTGCACAAAAACGCTGAGCGCACAACCATGTGAGCGCGAATAATAAGACTTCAAAGTAGATCGGAAGTGTGCAATTATTATCCATAGCAATCGCGGCATAAGATGATGTGCCCTGTCCCTTTAATAATCTCTGTGAGAGACGCGATACGTCACACTGTTCCGACGTATATAAAACTTGCAGAAACAGTGGAGGAAATGTTTACATGGCGGCAAACTGAAACGTAGACGCTGCACGCTATCTGTGCAAGGAGATACAGGAGCAATAGAGGTAAGGGCTGACACTTATAGCGGCATGTCCTTTTTATAGCTCGCAGGCAAAATAGTGGTGTTTAGGGAGGTATTTTTACCATCTCCGCATTTTCTGAGTCTGCCGAGGCTGTATCCGGTTTCCGGCAACTTAGTTTGAACTAGTGATGGGGCAAGCATTGCAATGAAACGATAACGGGCCATTCTGCTCTTTAATCCGCATGGGTTATGCTTGTTTCAATTTGTGATCAAAAAGTGTGTCATGTGCACGTCCTCACACATGGAGACGTCCTGGCAAAAAAAAATAAAAAATCAACGGAACCGTAGTTCGAAAATTCCACACACACTCTGAACATCGAGGTCTTTTCTTCGCACAGCAGCTACATAGACGACTTCAAATTACCTTCTGATTAGAAAACCTACCTTACCAAAACCACATTTGTTCCGCAGTACCACGGTGCTTTTCGTTTGCATAAAAAAAGCCAGACGAGTTATTTCAAAGCTCCAATTTCATGGCATGAATACTTATGTGAAGGGAGACAAAAGAATTTCTAGAGACAAGATAAAACTACTGTCGAGGCAATGGTTCATTTCTGAGCACATTAGTACTGCGTCATTATTCACAATAATCAGTTTGCCCATTGACATTAAAATGCCTAAATTATATTTGTTGTAACTTGCCCTCTAATCTCTAGTTCCCTTCAAGAATGTTAACCATGAAATCAGCGGAACACATAAACCTCAGATGGCGAGTGTTAACTGAAGCGTCCGGCTGCTGGTGTGGACTGTCTTGTGGGTGTACAGTAAACTCATCCTGAAGTTACAAGAAGTTCTTTTCGTTTCATTACTGGCGACGACCAGCAAAAGAATATACACCCACAGAAGAGCCCAGCATGAGTTTTTATCCTGACAAGCTGAATCCTGATTTCTACGGACAAGGTTGGTCGACTTTTACCTTTTGTGTTTTAGAGTACCGGGACTTACGTATGGCACTTTAAACGACTTGCAGAGCAGGTGTCTGATCGTGTATTTTACACTGGTGTTTCGTGGCCGCGCCCCACTAACTGAACCTGTAGATTCCCCGGACGTGCGTCAGACAAGGCACGGTGAGCGAGGGGCGGTCAGGAGTGCGTCGGCAATTGTGAGGGTGAGGTAGGCTGTTTCTCCTTGGGGGACTGTCGGCACTGGCGTACTGACCGGGACTCGGGCGGCAGGTGGCAGGCTCACCGGTAAGTCGGCAAAAAAGCGGCTTGCGGGAGAGTGTGTGCCTGGGAGGTGTGTGGCGTCATGAATACTTATGTGAAGGGAGACAAAAGAATTTCTAGAGACAAGATAAAACTACTGTCGAGGCAATGGTTCATTTCTGAGCACATTAGTACTGCGTCATTATTCACAGTAATAAGCCTCCCAGATAAGTATTCCAGTCATGCTGACGGACTCGTGCGTGCAGAATGTCAAACACGCGGAAACGCCACTGCACCACCAGCGACAAAACCAACGAGAGGCGCTGCCAAGTCGACCCCGTATAATTGCAGTCGACGGGTATGGCCGCGGACCCAACCAGACTTGCACATTTTCTCTAGCAGTCAATATAATGTGTAATGAACTAGGCACCTACAATTCCTGCTTGAATACATTTCTTAAAAAGGTTTACTGTGAGAGTAATTAACACTAAATACGATATGCGATCACCACACCGAATAGTCCTGAAGCTGACAGTGATGGAATCTGCGTTACCGAGAGAACGGAAAACTAGCTCACTACACTGTTTTTTCTTACAAATGCTCTTAAAACTAAAAAGGCTATTTCCATATCTGCCGGATCAAGCCCTGACGCGGGTCTGTTTGGTAATGCTATATCCTAAATTTAATAATGCCCACGTTCTCAGAAAAAGAGTTAATCATCGATGTCAAATTGACGTGGTTGCCGGTTCACGTAACTATTTAAATATCAAGTGAATTCACCAGTGTTTGCAGGAGCGTGAACTGACAGAAGGTGTCACTCAGTCATGTATTACACAACAACAAAAAACATGCAATGCCCAACCAACAGCATTATATTCAGGCCCGGCTCTAGCATGGGCCTGGGGTACATTCACGTGGGCCATGGCGAGCCCAGTTTTTGGTCCTTCTGGAGGTAGCCTACAAGTCCTAAATTACATCATATCTACTTCTAAACAGGTGCACAATACAAACGGTTGATTCTGTTGTATACAGAGCATATAAAGGGCAGAGTAGTGGTAAACTGAGCTAAGGTTAATTTTAGGGTTTAGGGGATGTGTACTGGTACAGGGATGTAAGCATTTTGTGTGTTGTAGTCTTAGTTTGCTTCTATCAAATTAAACATACAAACACTGAATGCCAATGATTTGTGAGTTTGAAATGTATGACTGGAAACAATGTCCATGTTAACAGTTGTCATCCTACACACAGAGGTGAAAGCTTCTCGTACCTCCAGAAAGCATCCTAAGTGGAATGTTGCATGGTTAGAATTGCAGGAATTGGGATTGAAATGAACAACTCTTCAGGCTGCAATCCTCATGTCTTTTGCACAGGAGTTTGGAGACACTATATCAGACAGAACTGTTAACAAGCATTTACAATGCAACGGTTTCGCCTTCGGAAAAGTTTAAGCTTTTGGCATTGTAAATGACAAAATTTGTATTTATGTGTTGGTTTTGAAAACAGATAAATAAATGGCATTGTCATTTACATTGCAAATAGCTCTAACTTTTCCAAAGGCGAAACCGTTGCATTGTAAATGCTTGTTTTTTCTCCCACCTCCTTGTTGTTTTTGTCTGTAGCTTATCATGTCATACTGTGAGTCGGCCAGATGTGCAGACCTATGATTTAGGCCAAAGCTGTTAGCAAATCAAAGATTTATAGGCTTTTCTTTAACTTTGGCACCACCATATCAGACCTCTTTCGAATCTGAGATCCCAGCGCTGGGATGTACTTGATAGGAGCCTGTGACATTTCATCGGGATTCATTAAACCACACCAGATTAACAGTTTAATCCATTCTTGGCCACCGTTCTAGAGTGCATCCCCTTAACGGAACTGCATAAAATTAAAAAATGTGAAAGTTTGAGCTATTGGCATTGCTAGTAATAATGCAACGCCAATAGCTCAAACTTCCAGTAATGCGAGACCTATTGCATTGCAAATGCTTGTTCTTTGGGCGGACGCCCACCCTGTACCGGCTACCGGGCAAGATCCGGTAGAAGCACGAGGGCGCTGCTTACTCGTGGTGCTTCCCCATACCCTGACACTCACCATAACTACATGCCGCCATGACCTCCTCGACTGATATACGGTTTCTTACACTAAATGTCCGCAGCTTGCACAATGCTCGGAAGTGTTATGTTGTCTACTCCCACGTTAAGCTCCAGTAGGCGCAGGTAGTACTTCTGCAGGAGACGCATGTCTCTGTTGGGGAGCTATACCACCTGCAAAAGCGCTGGAAGGGTCACATCCATACCACTACATATTCAGCATATGCGTGAGGCACCCTTATATGGATCCCTCCCACTGTTCCCTATCAAGAAATGTGCTCGACAGGGGACAAAGAGGGCTGTTACATCCTCCTTAAGGGAAGTCTGGATGGCCAACTGCTACTCATAGGGAGCATCTACGCTCCCAACACTGAACACGGAGCCTTTTGAGACAAGGGGTCTGCAAATCTCACTTGCCCTGGGTATTGGAGGGAGACTATAATTGTGCACTAGACCTCACTTTGGACAGGTCCCACCCCACCCCCCTTGCCTCGCTCCCCCCACAACAAGCAGCAGACTGCTTCCACTCTTGGACCCAGCACTGGTCGCTGACCGAGTTTTGGAGCTCACACCATCCTGGAACATGGCTGCAATCCTTCTACACCATACCCATGACCTATTTGTCTGACTGGATCACTTCCTCTGCTTTCCATCCCTTCTGCCACTCATTCAACACTCAGACTACCTGGGATGATTGGTCTTGGACCATGACGCACAAACCATGGATATTCGCTGGACACCCTCTCTTTTCCCGGTCTCCACTTGGAGACTGCTGTGGGACTGCCCTGAGGACCAGGTCTTTTGAATGGAGCAAGAGGATCATATTCGGCACTATGCCTCTGAAAACAGTGACACAGCCTCCACGAGGGCATTAGAATGGGACGCCTTTAAGGTAGTTACAAGGGGAGTCTGCATCCAGAAGATTGTGGGAGACCGTAGGACGCTGGAGAAAGATATATGCCGAATGCAACCTGGCCTCTCTGAGCAAAGAGTTGGACAGTAACCCAGAGCTCGTCCCACAGCTTGCAATGGCTAAAACTGTTTAAGCGGCCCTCCTGGAGGACCTGCGGCGCTATAACTTCGCTGCCCATGCTATCAAAGTACACATGGAAGGAGACAAAACCGGCAGTCTCCTTGCAAGGCTAATTCGCCGTGAGTCAGTTACTCACCCAATCATTTAGCAGCCCTCAATGACACCATACTTTAAGAACAGACAGATATATTGCAGGATTTCTACAATTACTACTTCTCTATGTAGCAAGCTCCACCGACAACTCAGCCGAGCTTCACTGAGGTTTTCATCACCGATCTCTCCATTCCTTCCAAATCCGCATCTCTCAGAGTCTCTTTAGAAGTGGCAACCAACACAGACGTAATTCAGGAGATTTGTGATCTTGCTCAAAATAAATCTCCATGCCTCAACTGCCCTATCTTGGAGTACTATAGCACTTTTTCGTTCCAACTGGCCACTCCCTCACTGCCATGTTTGCGGCGGCGCTGCTCACTGGTGAACTCTTGCACTCACAACACGAGTCCCTCCTAAGCGAGACAAAGATCCTTGGCGCGGGCCATAAAATCATGGGGAAAATCCTTGCAGATAGATATGCCCAAATCCTTCCATCTCTCATCTATGCTTATAAAAACGGCTACCTTGCCCAGCACCTCCCCAAATATTAGTCGACTCTTCCACGCCCAGGACCAGGTGCAGGGCTGCTTTCCAGGAGCTCCGTGCCTCATCCTTGATTTGGAAAAAGCATTTGACACTTTAACATGGGCATTATCTATTTACAGTACTCTTCTGCATGGGGGTAGGGCCCAGACTACTAGCCTACACTTGGTTGCTATACTCCAGTCCAAGCTCAAGGGTTCGCCTGGGTCATATCATCTGGGCTCCCTTCTTCGTCGGTCGAGGCACAACACAGGAGGTCCGCTCTCCCTGCTCTTGTTCGCTCTCGTCATGGAGCCCCTTGCTGAACATTTCCACGGGGAGGGCCAACAGTGGGGTATACCGCTGGCGGTTAAGATGCTTGCTTTGTCCCTATAGGGAGACTATTTGCTTTAATACTTGTGGGACATCACAATGGACCTTATGCCCCTCCAGATCACCCTGGCCGACTTTGGCTCTGTTGCAGGGCTGCGTGTTAAATGGGCAAAATCGTTTGTATATCCGTTATGTCCAAACCAATTGTCACTCGAGATACATCTGGGTGTTGCACACATACTTTGGCAGGCACAAGCGACCTGATGCAAGGAAATTTATGTACATCAGATCCTCCTGGACATCTATGAGGGAAATCACCATTAAGCCCTTGTGGAGCTTAAAGCCCAAGCCCAGTTTTGGCAATGTCTTCCCCTGGCCCTCACCGGAAAAATAGCATTGGCGAAGATGGTCATCCTGCCCAGTCTCCTCTTCTATTTGGCAAACCTCCTGGTTGTCCCTCCATATACCTTTTTTTCAAAGAGCTAGATACTATCCTATCCTACCTAATCTGTGGTGCTAAGTGTCATTGGGTAGCTCTTGCTAAACTACAGCTCCCATCGAATCATGAGGGACTAGGCTCCCCATCTTTTGAGGCCTATTTTGTTGGCATTGCAACTCCAATGGCTGACTCGCTGGACAGCGGGTCAGTATTTGGGGGTAGCCACTAGTCCATACCAATATCGAGAATCTGAGGTCTTCTCCTCCTGAAGGCACTGCCTTTCGTTCCCAGTGACACAAGCTTGTATGACTTGCATTCACCGTCTCTCCTGCACACTCCGACCCTGTCACTGATTGGCTTGCCTCGCCATAGGGGGTTCCATACAGCTAAGGCTTTAGAAGGTTTGGACTGAACATTCAGTACATGTTGCAGGAGACCTTTTCTCCAACAGACAAATCCCCCCTTTGAGCGCATGGCCGAAGATTACAGCCTTCCCGTAGGGCAATTCCTTCTACATAGGCAACGCGGACACAGCTTTCCCACACTCTGGCATGTCAAAGGCGAAGAATTCCCCAGCCACTGGGTCCTTCAGTCCATCTTAGTTATGGGAGAAGGCCACCACCTCATTACGTGGATATAGAGCTTACACTCATTTCCCTCCTTCCCTTTGACGCCTTTGGGAGGGCGCTTCAGGGCAGGGAATGGGACAGGGCGCTTCAATCCCACAAAGCCGTATCCCGCAACTCCTGTTTTAAGAACATTTAATTCCACATACTTCACATGGCACACCTGACCATAGCACAGCTGAACCACTTCTTTCCTGAAACACAAGCGAGCTCTCCACGCAGCCCAACTCCTGATTCTGATCTCAAACAAATGCTCTGGTCCTGTCCCACTCTCCACAGTTATAGGCACTCTATCCACACCACCCTTCAGGTCGTCACAGAACTTCCAGACCTCACTATATGGGAGGCATGCTTCCTCTGTATTTTCTATCGGAGGAAGCAACAGAAACTTAGTATCCTTAGCTATCCTGCTGGCCAAGTCGGACTATCACACTGCACTAGCAATCCCCACTGCCGCATGGCATGGTGCTGTATGGAAATGAGTCTCAGCCAAGGAGAAGGCCCTCATGTTTTGAAGAGATGCATAAATGCCCGATCTGACCCCAGTGGGCCTCCCTAGTGGCTCATTTCCAGCTGGAGGTGAGAACAGATAGTCTTCCCCCATGACAGCGCGTACGTCACACACCCACTACCCCGGCACGGTCGGCCAAAGGCCCAACCTCTGTAACCTCCCCCAGGCCTAGACTGGTTTGTCCCTGTGTCCACGCTACCATTCCTAGTGCTAATTCACCGATGCTAGTCGCAGTACCGTAAAACCTCACGTTCACGCACTTGATGTACTTTGCCCACCGCCCTATCCATACCTCCAAAGTCCCTTGCTCCCCCAAACAAGGTGACAAGCCTTCTCACAGCCACTTCCCCCTGATGCATGCAAGGTTGCCAGCAACACCTAGACCACCCACAAGAATAGCTGTTACCCTGTCACATGAGTCGGCACCTACTGAAACAACCAGTGAGAACTAGTCCTGCTACCTACTACTGAGTGTTTCTTGATTCTGAAAGCCAATAAAATAAAAAATAAAAATGAGCTGAATCCCTCATTGTAGCAGGTTGTCATGGCACTGAAGATGTGTGGTCATCCCATAGATTGCGGGAACCCTTCCCCTAATCGCAAGTGAAGCCCCTGATTGAGAAAGTAACAGCCAAGGTAAAATAAGTGTCTGGCTTACATTCCTGCCAATAGGAGATCAGAGCTGGAAAGCATGTGACCACACTCAGGTGGAGCCTCTGCCAAGAACCTCCAGAATTCCCCTGCCCAATCACTTACCACCCACCAAGTCCGAGTCCCCCAGAGCAGCAGAGGGAGGCTTTTAGTCTTATGGGTAGTCTGCCAGGTCCATGAGAGTGGATGGTCCTAGCTACTGTATTCACTCCTCTTGGCCTACCACCTCACTTAAACCTCAGAGGCGGTTCATTGTCCCTGTAGACCTGCATCTATTGTGCCCCTGTCCGATGGTCCGCTCAATTGTTTCTGGATGATATTTCTCAAAAGGGATGCACAAAATCCTCGCTGCTGTGATCTTGTCTGCGATTTGAAATGTCTTTTAATGGTTGTCAAAAGAATATGCCAAAAGGGTAGGTCCAGCTGTAGGAGAAATGTTCAGTAATTTCTCAATGATCAGTCTAAAACACTGTCTTCGCTGGAATGAGATTGGTTCCTTACAGCTCAGAGGTCCTTTTATGGATAATCTATGGAATGTAGCAAGGACAGCTCTCGGTCGTCTAGCATTTCCAACTCTCAGTGGACAGACTGTGGGCTCTCTTAATTTGGAGTTCGGCATGTTTATCCCTAATGAGTGCATAAACGAGTCCCACAAGGAAATACTCCAGGTCTGATCGCAACTTCCCCTCCTGTAGTCCCTGAACATTTATGTTGCCACTCCGTATTCAGTTTTCAAGATCTTCATACTTCAGAGAAACTGCTTCTATTTCCATTGGTTGAGCACCAATTGTTGCTTTAAGGGAAATTTCATCCGTCTTGACTTCTTTAATTTCTGCTTCTAGCATGATTGTACTCACCAGATAAATGTCTGCATGGCAATTTTAGCCCACAATTCTCCCTTCAGATCTGAGATCAGTTTTAATTTGCTCTCTCAATCCCGCCTTGAAAAGCAAGACTGTCAAGTAGGTCTGCTTTTGGTTAGTGCCATGTTGTCAGGGGTGAGTGTCCGTAGTGTGGAATGCTGCTCAGTCATTTACTCGGCAGGCTGTTTCAATCTTGTAAATGTGTAGGAAAAGAAGCTAGTAACTCTTCTTTCAGTGTGCTTCTTTTGCGGCATGTAATTTCAGGTTTGCCCTGAGGCTACAGTTCAAGAATAGCTATCTTTATGTCAGAGGCTATGCATCACAACAGTTTAACTGTCCCAGTGGGCTATCTGGCAATCCAGTTTAGATGGCATTGTTCTGCACTTCGTGGGCCGATCTGGCTAAGCCTTACGAAAGGTGACCACAGTGGGGCAGATGGGAGCTTTCAACGAGATGCTTGTGACATAGCCCCATCATCATGCTTCTTACAGGAGGGAATAAGTGTCCCAAGAGACTACAAAGAGAGAAGCCAGGAGAGGCAAGCAAGCTAAAGTCAGAGTGGATGTCCCAACAGCCCCGTGGATGCTTAATTTCTGGTACAGTGAGCTTTTCCTGGATCTCATACGAGTACTCCTGGCAACAATAGTGTCTGACAGAACCTCATTGACCTTGTGTCCAAGAGCACAGGAGGGACTTCTGCTCTCTCCTGCTAGTGGTCCTGAAGTCCCTGCCTTGCCTCAGATCCCCACAGAAGCCAGGCCAATATCTTTCAGGGATCAGTCTTCTCCATGCTCCCTCAAGGGGTCCTCTAGCAAACACTCACCATGTCATAATCGTCTGTCAGTGGTGTGCCGATCTGGGGCTGTGGATGAAGGAAAGAGTTGCTCCCTTCCTAATCAACAATGCCGAGCAGAGGGGTATGTCTGTCTATGCCGCCACTAAGCATGTGTGTCTCAGCGCATGTCTCTGAGCACCGAGCCACCATTGCTACTGATGGAGCGAGGTGGAAAAACAAAATTTTGTATACCCTTGGTGAAGTCACACTTCCATAACCATAGCTTGAACTAATTGAGTGATGTGTGAAATTAACCAACCTAGAATAAAAATTGCACCTACACAAGTACAAGTGGGAAACTAATTTTGCCTACGTTGCAATCATAATTAACTAATTATGTGATTCTGTCGTGTCCTGAACTAATAAGCAGCTATTAAATAATCAAAAGCGGCATAAATGTGCTTTTTGTTTACATATTTGTGGCTGGAGGTTGGGGACAAGTGAGCATATCATGCATAAATGTAGCTTGTTTGCTAGGTAATAACTAACAGGGAAACATTAGTATGGGGGAGGTAAACAGAAGGGCTATATTTCAATAACTAACATTTATTTGTGTTTGTTTCTCTGATAGTTCCCATTTTGGCTCAGGGGCGTGGCTTGGCGCCGATGCGGGCAGCGGTGTGAGCGTTGAGCTCTGCCCGTGATCCCCGCTGTAATCCTGAAAATTGGCCCCCTAGACTCCCCCAAGCGCCACCGAGGGGTGGTCTGGCAGAGAAGAGCTCGCCCTGAGCGTTGTGGGCACACTGGACGGAGAAAACCTAAGGTCCTAGAGGGATTTCCTGAGCAGGGCCGAGCGCGAACGGAGCTCACAAAATGGCGGCTCCATCGAACTGAAGGCGCCTACGGGGTGCAGTGAGTGTGGCGGATGGCTGCATCGGGCTGCCCTGTGTGGCGCGCCGCCCTTGCTGTTGGAGCGGCGCCGGAGCCTGAGTAAATAGGCAAACCGCGGTGAGGGTGCTGTGCCGCATTGGTTGTGCTGCCCTGGAGGACGACTGCCGAGCTGGGCCGCGCGGTGGATGTTGAGCCGGCGGCCGAGCCCTGAACGTGGGAGCGGGTCGGCCCTTGCCGTGGGGCACGGATGGTGCAGGCTCCCGGCTCGTAGCGTTGGAGCGGAGAGCCGGCCTGCGCTGGCTGGAGCGTAGGCCTGCTGTGCCTGAGATCATACCGCGAGGAATCGGAGCGCCCGGAGGACTGGCGGCTTGGCCTGACCCACCCTTGAGGTACGCTAGCGGGCTAGTGGCGCTTGGGACGGGGGCCGGACTTCGGAGTGCCCTGTGACCTACATGAGAGTCGGAACTTTGTCAGAGGGCGCAGGCAGGTGATCCCTGGAGCGGTGGTCGGTGGAGAAGAATACATTGGTGGCTCACTGAGACGCGGCCTGTGGTTCACGCTTTGGGACTATTAATGATCGCAGCGGGGTGACCCGGGAGGCCTGACCCGGAGCCGCAGGGGGCAGGGTTGGTGGAGAATGGGCCGGCGCCGAGCATAGTGAGGGGGCCCACGTCCCGGGGTATCGCCCGATGCCACACGGCGTGGACTCCTGTTTAGAGCGGACCTAACGAAAGAGCAGCTTTGCAGGAAACAGGGCAGGAGGGCTGGGCCTGTGCTGCAGCGTGGAAGCGGTGACTGCTGTGATACATTGGACCAGGAGTGGACCTGGGGGCTATCTCGCTTGGCGTCACGGAGCGTCCACCAGCCCTGTGAGCAGTTTGAACTGAGCAACACCATGTGCAGGTAGCCTGGCGGGGGCACACGCGGATGACACAGTGAACGGAGGGCGTTGACTGGGGGCATCGAGGGGTGCGATATTGGCCGAGAACGGGCTGGGCATCCGATGGGAGTTCTGGAGGGTCCGCTGGTCTGGGATTTGGACCTCAGGCCCACCCGCTACATACTGCGAGTCAGCGTTTTGAGGGCCCCTGGTGTGAGATTGACCTACCGACGCCATGGGCAAGCCCCGAGGGAAAAAGAAAGAAGGCCCCCAGCCCTCTGAAGCTGAGTCTCCGTCGCAGGACAGCCAGGACACGCAGGGCCGGGCGAATTAACCTGGATTGCAACAACAGCTGGATAGGATCCTTTCCGCCATCGCGGACTCGCGTGCTGCCCTACAGCAGGACATTGCACAAGTGGCGACGGGGCTGGGCCTCTTGCGGGCAGATCACTCAAAATTGTCGCATCGGGTGAAACAGGTGGAAGATACACTCCAGGAGGTAGCACCTGCACAAGCCACACTAACTACAACGATGACGAGCGCTCTGGACCAGATCACGGCGCTGGAGAAGCGTGCCGAGGATGCGGAAGGAAGGAATAGGCGGAACAACATTCGGGTAGTGGGCCTAACAGAGAAAACAGAGGGCTCGGACATGGTGCGATACCTGGAGGACTGGCTGAGAACGGAGGTGGCCCCTGAGGGATTGTCCGCCTCTTACACTCTTGAGTGAGCGCACCGCGTCCCTGCCAGACCCCCACAGCAGGGACTTCCTCCTCGACCAGTGGTGGCGTGCCTATTACATTTTAGAGACAGGGACCTGCTCCTTCAGAAGGCCCGCACAGATGGCCCATACCAGGTTGGCAACAGTAAAGTTACCCTATTTCCAGACTATTCATTTGAGACTCAGCATCGTCGAGCAACCTTCCAGGCAGTCAAGAAGGAATTGAGAGCAGAGGGGATACATTACTCCGTTATTCCCGGCCAAACTTCGCACCATACTGGAGGGGAAAACCTGTTTTCACGATACGCCAGAGGAAGCGTGGACGTGGCTGGAATCTTATCGTGCTGGCAGAGATGGGCCGGAGCGAGAGGCGAGGGCGATGGCAGAGGACTCGCTGCCCCGAAGATCACAGCGAATAAGACGGCGGTGACGTGGACTGTGGAAACCATCGACCTCACAAACTGAGTTGGAGCGCAAGGGGGCAATAGCGGCCGTGTCAGATCTCGGGGGAACTGTTGCTGGCTTCGCCAAGAGGCTAAGACCTGGACAATGGCAAGGACGCTTCGGAGACGGACACTTCTGCATCGGGCAGTGTGAGGCTGCCGCTGGTTACGCCGGGAACGGCGGACGGCCTGATGGATGAGTAGATTTTGTATACTCTGTGAGGGAGGGGGGCCTGTTCTGATCAGATGTGGGAAGAGCGCTTGGGGAGAAAGATGAACATTGTGAGCTCACTAGGGGACTATGTGGTGCTGAAGTGCATGGGGGCCCCGGTCTTGGCTTAAGTTGGACGGCACGGACTAGCGCCTGGGCCATCGTGATATGTGGATTTATGCTTGGGGGGTAATGGGGGATGGGTGGTTGGGGGGATGCGGGTGCGGAGGTTGGGCGTTGCACTGATTAATCACTGATTGTTTGCTAGGCCCTGTCCAGCCCCACCGGATGGTCCCCAGTTAGTTGGCCTGATTATAATCTAAGGCAATTGTTGGGTTAGTTTGGATGGGATTCACTATGTTAGTGCCTGTTATGGGGGGGGGGGGGGAGAGATGTAGGCGGTGGGGTGGGATGGTTGGGGGAAGGGATTAGTTCAAGTGGGGAAGGGTGCCCGCCGGCGCAGCTGGGGGGACAGGGAGGTTCCTGTGTTTTTTGCATTACTGTTATGGGTCCATTACCTGATGTGAAATGTATGACTTGGAATGTACGGGGATTGCACTCCATGCCGCGTAGATATGAAGTTCACTCTTATTTAGTGCGTAGAGGCATGCAGATCGCCTTCCTACAGGAGACTCACTTGACTAAAGCAGAGGGATTGGCGCTACAGCGCAGATGGCGAGGTCAGATTTTTTACACAACTTATTCAGCATTTGCGAGAGGGGTGTTGATTTGGATTAGGGCTGGGGTCCCCTTCCAAATGACTGATCATCTGGTAGATTCTGAGGGCCGCTATGTAGTGGTTAGAGGACGCCTTTATGGACGGGAGGTCTATGCCCCTAATGTAGAGCAGGTGCTCTTCCTGGAGAATCTGTCTGTCGCCCTTGCAGATTATTTTACGAATCAGTTATTGATGGGGGGGGACTTTAACTCTATTGCGGATGTGGCCATGGACAGATCCCACTCTCCGCTACCCACAGCTCGCACTATATCTCTCTGTATGTGGATGAACTTCTATTGTTCCTGAGGATGCGGGGGAGCACTGAATGGAGCGCGCTCCCTGCTCAGCTGGTTCGGGGATATCTCTGGTCTGCGGGTCAACTGGGCGCAAGACTTGTGTATTTCCAGTGACCAGAACGTGTGACCCACCTGCACTACCGCCTGACTTGACGTGGGAACCTAGGTGTCTCCCCTACTTGGGGACGCATGTGTATCACACTCAGGAAGATCTCCTTGAAGGCAACATAGAGCGCTAAGGGGCCTGAAGGGCAGTATGCATTTCTGGGGGACTCTACCATTGTCGGTGGCGGGTCGAGTGGCGCTGCTGAAGATGGTGGCGCTTCCTCGGCTCTTGTATTTTTTTCGGACCCTGCCTATACGAATACCCGTTGCATTTTTTTTAAAACTACGCTCTGCGGTGGGGGGCTTCATCTGGGGTGCAGGGCGGCGCCGGGTAGTATTGGATACTTTGATACGCCCAAGAGCTGAAGGGGACCTTGCCGTCCCGGACTGTGAACTCTATTATTTAGCTGCACAATTCCAACATCTTACCCAGGCAGTGGCACCGGAGTTTCGAGGACCGGAGAGGGAGTCTGAACCTGATGTGCCGCGGCATGTTCTGTCCTTTGTGATCCTGCAGCAGAGATTGCGGACTACTGGTTTGTCAACAGCGGAGGGCGCCCTGAGGCATTGCTGGAAACGATTCCACAATAGAATTGGGGTGCAACAACCTTATGCTCCGGAAATACCGCTGGGCATGTGCACGGCCCTGCCGCATGGCGGGATTGGTCTGCCCTTGCAGAGTGGGAAGCACTGGGCCTACAGATGGTGGGGGATTTATTTGCAGACGGCGTACTATTGCCCTATGGCACATTGCAGGAGACTTTTGGCCTCGTGCGAGGTCTCTTATTAATTCATGCGGCCCTGGTTGCCGCTATCCAGAAGCATTGGGGCACTGTGCCAATATGTGGTGATGGCAGCGGGCACGTATAAAGCGGTCACTTGCTTGTACAAACGTATGTTGGGAGAGGGGTTAACCCCGTTTCAGAGGTTAAGCGAGCGGTGGGCGACGGAAATCGGTAAAGAAATACCCGTTACGGCCTGGTCACAAATACTCAAAAGAGCATGGAAGGGCACCAGAAATGCTAGGTTCGAATTGATCCAATTTTTTATATTGCACAGGGCATACCTTACGTCGGCAAAAATCAACCAATATTTCCAGGTTAACACAGCACTATGCCACCGGTGTAGACTACAGGACGCGGATCTACTGCACATGATGTGGGATTGTCCGCAATTGGGCACATACTGGGAGGAGATTACTGTTTTACTCTGTAGGATAACGGGGCGACAGATCACTCCGGACAAGGGGACTTGTTTGTTACACTGGTTTCCACACACTAGCAAAACTAAATTGACTAGCAAATTTTTAGACCTAGGATTTTTGCTGGCCAAGAGGGAAATTACATCCCACTAGAAAACAGCGGTGGGGCCTAGCTACCCTAGATGGAAGGCTGCATTACTTATGTGGGCTAGTAGCGAGGGCTCAGTTAGACTGCAGCAGGGTCACAGGTCCCATAATGACAAGGCATTAGAGGCGGCGCAAGCTTGGGAGGCCCTGGTGATGGAGTTAAAGAAGACAGATTTAGACACTGACTCAGAGACTAGCGCGCTAGCCGAGGAGGAAGAGCAGTAGATCAACTCCCCTAGATATTGGGGTGCCAGCATGCGAGGCGATTCCTGGCTTCCGTGATAGTTAGAATATTTAATGGTATTACTAATGCGATGACACCTGTGGAACCCACACAATATGGTTGTAATTCGATTGCATTTCGTCTTCTGATAGTAGCGCCGGCGGCGGGGTGGGGGCGGGGGTGGTGGTTAGACGGGGAGGGTGGACCTGAGGATGGAGTCGAATAAGGACCTGAGGCACAGAACTTTCAATCATAGTGGCATTATGTGTGGGAGGCTTGTCACTGTGTCGGTAGATCTACTAAGGGGACTCTGTGCCACTGGTTCGATTCTGGGTAATTGATTTATCTTGGTTGCTGGAATAGTGTCAATGTTCTCTTTATTCCTAATTGCCGGGCTAAATATGTAAATGTTGTGGCACATCCTCATGTTTGTTTGTGTTTGAAAACAATAAAAAGATAATTCAAAAAAATAGTTCCCATTTTGGCTTGTGAGGCCTACTAAAACATGGAGTCTTTCGACTAGTGTGACAATAATAAGATAATGCGCACGCGCGGTGAAAGCCGAGAATGAATGCGAGCTGCTTGTGCACGAACGAAAACAAGTTCAAGGACAACATGCCTTGGAAGTCCTGATGACTGCCAAAAAGAATGGACGTAGGAGTTACTGAACGTCTGAAAAGTCCATGGAGTTGCTAGTTGAGGATGTGACTAGGCCAAAGACTTTCTTAAACAAAGGACTCTTCAAAATCCGGCTGACACAACGGAAATTGAATATTAGAATGATGAGGTGATGCTCATCCACCCCCAAATTGTCCCATCAGAACTCTAGTTTATGCTGATAGTTACTTTTGTAGATAGATAAAGTTAGTGAAAAAGGTATAAAAAGTGCTGATTTTACTTAAGAAAAAACTCTCTTCCAATTTCCTCCTGAGATGCTGACGGTATGCCGATTTTTCCTGAGATGTAAGACTTTGAATACATTTTCTATTTTTCTTTGAATGAGAAATGAGCTTTAGATGAGGTTATTAGTTTGGGAATTATTTGTCTTTTGCTAATACTTGTGTTTTGAAATCTAAATAATAATGTCTATTTTCGAACTTCTGAAATAAAAATGAATATAACTGATTGAAATAAAAATGTTATTCTTTTAAAGCTATCTTTTGAATAAAGAAATAAATAAAGCGAATAAACTGATAGACATTCTAAATTTTGCTTTTATTAAAAATTAGATAAATGGAGAATTAAGCTGGTCTTGTATTTTCCTACGCCCCATTTTTTTACTAGCAGATCCGTTGACCATAACGGTGGTGTGTCTAAATAAATGTCTTATTGATAGAAACTATGGTAAAACTCTTTAAACTGCAGGTGTAAATAGTATAAAATAGTTAGTTTTAATTTAGACACTCCGCTATGATACAGCAGCTCTCCTTTGAATCTCACTGATCCATGAAGTAAGATGAAACTGTTTTTGTGTGTAACTCACAGGGTTATGGGCCCCACTGATGAGTAGATGTATGATTTGGTATTTCAGGGAAAGGTGACATGGTTTTAGAAATTATTTCCGGAGTAGCGCTGCATCAGTAATTAGCTAGGTAGCAGAGCATTGGTTGCTATAGAATTAGCTAGGATTATGTATAAAGTGGTATATAAGGGTTTTGATGTACAGAATTATGACTAACATCTGTTGAGTTCGTATTACGTTATTTGTAGTCCTGAAAAGGCTTCTGAGGATTGCGTGAAGCTAGTCACTCTGTCTGCAGGCAGAGGAAGTGTGGCAAGTGAAGTCGCACATCGCATAGTCGGTTTCAAAAAGTAGTATTGTCGTATACTGCGGTGGTATCGTCGTATATCACAAGTGGTGCCGTCGCACATCACAAGTTTAGGGACTTTCCGTGTGAAAAGATAAATGCATAGCAAGGACAGCCCATAAAATCTTAACTTTCAAGTACAGGGATCATTGCGTTTCCTGATTTAAAACTTACTGCTGGGAGAGTAATAGAGCTTAACCCAAGCTTGAGAGAAGCCTAAAGTAGAGGAAGTGGTGCTACTTTATTGGCGAATGTAAAATTCTATGGTAGAGAAGAGGTAAGCGCTGTCTTCTGGAAATACAGAATATTTGTGTGATTGAGAAAAGTCTATCACTTTGTTTAGCGAAACAGACAAATGAAGTTGTTTTGTGTAAGTTACTAGCTGATTCAGTTGAATATCTTGTAAATACAGCTTCTCGATAAACCTGCAAAGGAGGGGTCAGCCGGCGCTGCAGAAGCCGGAGCGCTGATGATGTCAAAAGTGTCACGTCGGGATTGGTTCTCGTGACCAAGACAGAGTAAGGGCTGATTGGTGCATCAGGAAAAGCAGCAAAACTATTGGTTAAGCACTAAAGAGACGTATCTTGTTCTAATTGGTACGCTAGTGTAAACCGCGCTGTGATAGGTTGGTGTTACGGAACAGCAACAGAAAAGTACGCGATCTTTTGAAAGACAGGGAATTTACAGAAAAATGGATTACTATTATGAAGAGGAAAAGAAGAAACCTTCATGGTTTAAAAAGTTGAAAAATGGGTTTGTGAAAGACAAGGCGATAGTAACAAGAGAGGGAAAATTACTTCCTCCGCCGAAAACGCTTGCTTCCTATATGTTGGCAAAATATGGTTACCATACATGTGTTTGGTTAGAGAATTGGGCAAGGTATACCAGAAATGATGGTGCGCTAGCTTTCCCAGAAGTCAGATCTTTTAATGTGGCAGTTTTGCGAAACTTGAGAGAAAGGGTGATGAAGCTTGAGCCAAGACCTAGACCGACTCAGTTTGATGCTTTAGATGAATGGGAAGATGAAATGCATGAAAAGGAACGAGAAAGGCCGGAAAGACATATCAGACCAAGAGGTAGATTGCGTGGTTTATGGGGAGAGACACATGAAAGTAGAATGCGCAGATGGAGAAACGCTGACATGTGTGATGGAATGTATCCAGTCAGTTAGTGGATGAATATGAAGGGCGGAAATGTACAGAAAAGAGGAAAAATGTGGAAACAGGGAAAGAAGGTTATGGTGATAGTGAATTAGGGGATGCTGTACTGGAAGAAATATTAAATAGGAGACCACCACCATATCAACCAGGTTTTTATGGACTACACCTAATGCTCCGCCAGTAGACGAAAGAATTAATGAAACCCAAAGGCAATTTTCAAATTTTAGAAATGTACCAGAAAGAGTAGAAGTGAGATATAATCCAAATACCTCAATAACAGAACCAAGACTTACCGGTACTCCCAAGAAAAATAACGAATGGGAAAGTGTAAATAGAGTAGAAAAGCGAGCTGAAGAACAAACAAGCACTGCTGAATATATACGGTCTACAAATGAGTTGACAGAAAAGATCCAAGAGCTTACGAAAAACATAGAACCAGTAACAGTCCCAGTAACTATAGGATCTGTAATCCCAGTGTTTGAAAACCAAAGAATAAAAGAGCCAAGTCTTTACAACAGAGTTTGCAAAAAGTAAAAGAAAATATTTATCCAGTTTTGTCAGAAATTAGACGAGCAAATAATGTAAATCCATCTTTTAATCAGAGTTTACCTTATAAGTGTGCGACCGGAGCACAATCTGACTCTGCTACACCTGAAAAGAGTATTGAGAAAATAGATTTAACACAAACCACTGTAGGACCATAAGAACAGGAATTAAGTGATTGGATTAAAACTCTGAAAGTAAAAGAGCACGAACCCAAAGTATTAGATGTAGCAAGATTAAAAATCGATATGGAAGAATTAATTATTGGAACAATTGGAATAGACAGATTAAAAACATATCAAGATGATGAACTCATGTTCATGTGAAAGAGTATAACATGGAAAGCGAAGTCTGTACATTATCAATAAGAGGGATTAGCAAATGAATTTGAAATAGAAGTCGCAATGAATAAAACATTGCAGAAATCCTACAGAGTAGATTTTTCAGAAAAAGACAATGAAAATATGAATACTGCCGGAAGGTTAACTCAAATAAAAGAGTTGATTGTGCTGTTACAGAGATGGGGGAGATGTGAATAAGTGGAGAGTGAAATAGGCAAAGAAGAAAGAAGAGGCTAGTGATAAATCCACATTAGCCTTCCCAGTCAAAGAAAAAGAAACAGCAGTAAATGAATTTCCTACGAGAGAAATACTGGGAGGAGGATATGTGCATGTTCCTTGGAGTAGACAGGATATATTATCATTTACCAATTATTTCCCCAGATTGAGAGAAAAGCCGGTAGAATGGTATCGACAGGTAGATCGATTCGCGAAAGTTTCAAAAGAGCTATGGGTTGATCTGGATAGATTATTTGATATAGTCGTGCCAAAAGATTTGTGGACTGAGTGTAAAATAACTGTAAACTGGCCGAAGGAAGAATATCCTCGTGATAAAGTAACAGGTGCTCCATCACCTGAAGTAATGAGAAAATATGAAATATGTACAAGTGATAGTGTTCTTGAAGAATAAAATTCCACCAAAAGAAACAGATTGGGTCAAAATAGACAGAACTACACAGGAACCGAAAGAATCTGTACATGCATTCTATGAAAGATTGTTATTGGTGTTTAAACAATACAGTGGATATGAAGAGTTGAGCGAAAAGGACATGAGTCATTTTATATATCGATTTGTATATGGATTAAGATCAGAAATTGGAGATATGATTAGGCATAGTATGATAGGATGGCAATCGAGCACTGTAGATGATGTTTTAAGAAAAGCCAAATATTGTAGTGAAGAAATTGATGCCAAACAAAAGAAAATAATAGAAAAGGCTATGTGGGCACAAGTGAAGGTAGCAGAACACCAAGTAGCACAATTGGAAAATAAAAACACTGATGCAAGTCAGGGAAAATTTTAATAAAACAAAATTGGTAGGGAATATAGAGAAACTCAAGAAAAAGTTACCTTGTCATAATTGCGGCAGAATAGGGCATTGGAGAAAAGAGTGCAAGTATCCACCAAGATTTATTCCAGAAAATACATCATTGAATCCACAGGTGCAGCATGCGGTAATTCAACAGCAACTGCAACAGCAGCAGAAAGTTAATCAGCAAAGTCAGGTGCCACAACTGCCACTTCCACACAGTGTAAACCAACAGAGATACAGTGCAGAGACAGGATTCAGCGGAGGCGAGCAGGTAAATAGATCGCCCAGAGTGAATGTGAGTCCCTAATATTGGTTACAAGAGGAAGGTGGGAGTGAGTCGGATGAAAGTTTCTGATGGTGCCTGAGAGAGGGAGAAGAGTGTGTGCTTGGAGCCACTCTTGAGGTAGATCAGTCTGGTCCATTTGTGAACGGAAAGGTGAATGATGTAGAAATAACTTTCCTAGTGGACACTGGTGCTACCCGTTCTACTGTTAGATCAGTGGAAGTCCAAAATCTTCCTCTCTCCGGAGACCACATCCAAGTTGTAGGCGTAGCTAATAGACAGATTAAAACCTCCTTGACCCAACCAGTTGAAGTAGAAATTGGGAAATTTCAAAGACATGCATCGATTTGTGGTGTGTGATAGTAGCCCCGTAAATCTGTTAGGACGAGACATTTTGTGTAAGATGAACTGTGCCATATACTGTTCACCAGATGGCATAGAATTGCAAACCCCAGATGAAGATAGCCTGTATAAAATGACCATGCTAATGATTGAGGCAGAGCAAAATAAGTTGTTTCCTGTGTTTGATCGAGAAAAGATTTATTTATTATTATTTTATTTTTTGCATTTGTATTGCGCAACAGCTACCCAAAAAGGGTTTCCCGGCGCAGAGTAGCCAGTTAATAGGTGGAATGAGAGTGTCTTATTTATCAAACAGCCAGGTTTTTAGCAAATTGCGGAAGCTGGGATAGTTTGCTTCATTTCTCAGTGAGATAGGGAGAGAGTTCCAGTATAAAGGGCCTAGGTAGGCAAAGGATTTGCCTCCAATACGTGCTAACTTGAATTTAGGGATCATAAAACGACCATGAGAGGCCGATCTTAGGTTTCTAGATGGAGTGTATGTTTTGGCCAGGATGCAGAGATATTTGGGGGCTGTGTTGGTTTTTATTTTGTGCATGTAAGTGAGTGTTTTAAATTTCACTCGATTTTCTACGTTTAGCCAATGTAGTTTACGTCGGGATGCAGAAACCGATTCTCTTTTTGGTACCTTACATAATAATCTAATTGCCGCATTTTGGGCCATCTGTAATCGATGGAGATTTGCTTTATTTGATCCCACATAGAGGACATTTCCGTAGTCAAGACGGGACGTGATCAATGCGTTGACTACCGTTTTTTAGTTGACTCCGGGAGCATCCAGCAGATATTTCTCAGCAACTTAATGATGGAAAAACAGGTGGCTGCGACTTTAACCGATTGTGCATGCATGCTCAGAGTATCATCAAGGAGTATGCCTAGATTTCGTACTTGTGGTACCGGGACGGGGAGGTTACCCATTTTTTCTGGCCAGTGTTGTGGGCTCCATAGATGTTTCTGTTTTCCTAGATTACCTCCGTTTTTTCGCCATTTAATTTTAAGAAATTTACTTTCATCCAGGTAACGATGTTGTTCAGTCCTGATTTGAGTGTTGATGTATCATTGGGATTGAGTGCCTTAAGGGAAAACATAATTTGAAAATCGTCTGTGTATGAGTAGATTGTGAGTCCCGATTTTTCAGCCAGCTCTGCTAAGGGTTTGACGTAGAGATTGAAAAGGAGTGGACTCAGGATGGATCCCTGAGGTACGCCATGTATGAAAGAGTGAGTTTTGGAGCTGGCAATTTGGGAAAAAACTTGAAAAGTTCTGTTTGTAAGAAAAGCCTGAAACCATTTGAGCGCTGCTCCACCTATTCCTATTTTGCTTAGTGTATTTATAAGCACCGTGTGTGATATGGTGTCAAAAGCAGCGCTCAGATCCAGTAGGATGAGCGCCACCGTTTCCCCTTTGTCTAATTTCTGGCGGATTTCTTCGGTCACACCTAAGAGTGTAGTTTCTGTTGAGAAACCTGCTCTGAAGCCTGATTGCGAGAGGTGAAGCAGTTGGTGAGTTGCAACATATTGTGTTAGGTGTATATGGATATGTTTTTCTAAGATTTTCGATAGAATCGGAAGCAGTGAAATGGGGCGATAGTTTTTGGTATTGGATGTGTCTGCGTTTGTTTTTTTTAATAATGGGTGAATCATAGCGTGTTTCCAAAGAGATGGAATTGTAGACTCTTTAAGTGAAGCATTAAGTAGATGAGTTAAGATTGACATCACTGAATGATTAAGTTGTTTAAGGATATTTGCTGGGATAGGGTCCTTCGGTGATCCTGATTTAATAGATTTAAGTAGCCCTTCTACACTATCTGTTGTTAATATGGGCCAGTCCATTAGAGTGTAGTCTGTGATTTTTTGGCTAGGTTCATGTATCGCTTGAGAGGGGCAATCCTCAGGCCTGGATACGTTCTGGTTCGTGGGACTGTTTTGTTCGGATTCTTGTAGAATGATTTCCCGATAGATACCTTCCACTTTGTTTATAAAGCAGGTTGCCGGTTCTTCACATTTAGTTTGGGACAGGAAAGGTGGTTTGGCTATTGTGTATGAACCTGCCAGAATTTTTACTGTGTTGAATAATGTTTTTGTGCAGTTTGATGCTTTTGTAATAGTTAAGTTCACAAACGTGGCACATGCTTGCTTGCATTCTTTGTGATATTTACTGAGGGCTGTTTTATACGCTTGTTTGGCAGTATGGTCATAGTTTCTCCTCCAATTTCTTTCTAAGAATTTACAGCTTGCCTTTGAATTCTTTAAAGAATCATTGTACCATGGTGCTGGTGGATGATGGATGGTTCTTTTGAGTTTTGATGTGGGGAAGACAGGAATCCACAGCTTCCATGAGCCAGCTTTGTACTGCCTTAGCAAGGGGGTCTACCTTTTGCTCTAAGGATGGTTTATAAGCCCCCAGACAAGTATTTAATTTGTCTATGTCCAACTTCTTCCAATTTCTTTGTATATTCTCTGCATTTTTTGTGTTGTTTGATATGTTCTTATCGTGTGGGGAAGTCAGGGAGAAATTTATCTGATGGTGGTCGGACCAGATGGTTGGTAAGGCCGGTGAACAGGTGATCGTATTTAAGTTCGAGAAGATGGGATCCAAGAAGTGTCCATCTCTATGGGTTGGTCCTGCATTTACTAGCTTTAGGTTTTGAGAAGCCATATCTGAGATAAGTCTGATACTGTTTTTGCAGGTAGAGTCTTCTGGATGGAGATTTAAATCTCCTAGGACTGTAAAGTTTGCCTTACTAGTTATCTGGAATGAGATTTCTTCCATTAATATAGGAATCCAATTTGCAGTGAGCTCTGGGGGTCGATACATAAGCACCCTTGGCTTTGCAAGCTGTGATAGGAATTTGGTCAAGGGTGCAGCTAAACGTTTTTTTGAAAATTATAGCAATTATCCCCCCTATCTTTTTGATTCTGTCCACTCTTATTATAGCATAGTTAGGAGGTAAAGCTACTGCTATATCCAGTCCTAAACTCTGTTGGAGCCAATTTTCCGTGAGAAAGACCGCATCAGGCTGATCGTTTAGGAGGAGATCAGGCATATTTGCTATGTGTTTGGGAAGTGAGCGACAGTTAATGCTTATCATCTTGTAAATTTTTGATGGGGGTTTGTTGCATATATTCGTATGTGGTGTCTTTATACTTCCATTTGATTTTAATGAAAACCCACAATGGTTACAAGTGAAAGCATCCTAGATGTCATGGGCTCTAGTGCAATTAGACATAGGGGGTTTCCTGATAGTTTTTAGGAAGTGGGAGTCATATGTGTAGGTCACTGTCTTTCTTGCCTGTTTAGGTGAAGGGGGAATAGATGACATCTCTGTTGTTTTTGTGCCAGGGGTTCTGGCCCTGGGCCCGGCCAGGCACGGACGGGCGCAGACGGGCTTGCCTTTGGAGCGCCGGAGGCCCTGAGGTGTTCATTTTATGTCTACCTGTGCCACAACAACTAGCCCGTCGTACGCTCCGATTTCCTCCCAAGATGGCGGCGGTAATTGGGCGGCAGTTCCCGGTGGTGTAACAGCGTCCCCTGGGCTGATCCTAAATCGTCAGACCTGGGTAAGCTGGAGGCAACAATGCTATTTGTCAGACTTGCGTAGAGGTTAAAAAACGATCTAGTGCAAAATTAAAGCGCAAGTAATTTTTGTGAGTGAAGATAAAAAGCTCCCGGCTTCCGCCTCAGGAGTTGCTTACTGGGTAATGGCTAGGGATTTGGGTGTCAGCGCAGGGCTTCTTTTATGTCTACCTGTGCCACAACAACTAGCCCGCTGCCCGCTCTGATTTCTTCCCAAGATGGCGGTGGTAATTGGGCGGTAGTTCCCGATGGTGTAACAGCATCCCCTGGGCTGATCCTAAATCTTCAGACCCGGGTAAGTTGGAGGCAACAATGCTATTTGTCAGACTTGCGTGGAGGTTAAAAAACGATCTAGTGCAAAATTAAAGCGCAAGTAATTTTTGTGAGTGAAGATAAAAAGCTCCCGGCTTCCGCCTCAGGAGTTGCTTACTGGGTAATGGCTAGGGATTTGGGTGTCAGCGCAGGGTTTCTTTTATGTCTACCGGTCCCACAACAACTAGCCCGCTGCCCGCTCCGATTTCCTCCCAAGATACCTGATGAATTGAAAAAGGTAGTGAAAGAAAAGGTGTGGGATTTCACAGGAGAAGAAATTGGATTAATGAAAGATGTAGATCCTGTAAAAGTCTCTATAAAGGAAGGTGTGAATTACCCAAACATTCCCCAATACAAAATGACAGCAGAAATAATAGAAGGAATAACTCCAGTGATAAACAAAATGATTGAGCAAGGCATACTGAGAGAAATAGAAAGTAGTCCTTGTAATTCACCGATAATGGGATTGAAAAAGCCAAATGGAACCTTTAGAATTGTACAGGATTTGAGTAAGGTTAATAAAATAGTTGTCCCATGTTGTCTGATTGTACCAAATCCAGCAGTGATTTTATATCAAATTCCTCATGATGCAGAATGGTACACTGTGATCGATCTGTGTAATTCGTTCTTTACAGTTCCATTGCACACAGAAAGCCAGCCAATATTTGCGTTCCGGTTCAGAGATCATATTTTGGCATGGTGCCGAATTCCTCAAGGTTATACTGAAAGTCCATCTATCTTTAATCAGTTGTTTAAGAAATCACTAGAAAGTTTGAGCATGCCTGGAGAGTCTGCATTGGTTTAATACATTGACGATCTCCTGGTGGCATCAAAGACAAAAGATGCATTAGTAACAGATACCAGTGCTAGTTCCTCAGTTATGGAACACACTACCTGAGACGCTGCGCAGGGAAGGGAATCTCCTACGGTTTAGAAAGGTGCTAAAAACACTGCTGTTTAGAAGATCTATGAGTGCGATATAGGCTAGTGGATGCATCTTTGTGATTGTCAAGTTGTTGTTTTACCATCGATTTCCGAGCGCCTAGAGACCTGTAGGTGAATGGGCGCGATACAAATAACAATAACAATAACAATAACAACATTGCATTGCTGAATCATTTGGCAGAGGACGGACATAGAGTGTCTCCATCTAAATTACAATTTTGTCAGAAAGAAGTGCAATACTTAGGTCATAAGATTGCCAAAGGAATTAGACAAGTCACTGCAGAAAGAATCCAAATGATACAAGGAATGCAGCCACCAAAAACTCCTAAAGACAAGTAAGGATGTTCCTGGTAATGGTAGGTTACTGTAGACCAGGGGTACTCCTAGTACGGCCCACGGGCTGCCAGCGGCCCGGCAAGCCTTCCTTGGCGGCCCGCGGACCTTGCAGACAATCGTACCTGTGCTTAAAAAAATAATTTATTAGTGTTAGCAAACACCGCCGCAGCAGCGCTTGACTCAGAGGACTCAGAGACTGATAATCACTGCTCCCCCGGCCCCCACAGAGCAGAGGCTTTGTTGTATTTCACCTCTTAGCGCCCCTGCATCTCCACTCTGACAATCACTTCTCCCTCGGCCCCCACAGAGCAGAGTGGAGATGCAGGGGCGCTAAGAGGTGAAATACGACAAAGCCTCTGCTCTGTGGGGCCGGGCGTGTGGTGATTGTCAGAGTGGAGATGCAGGGGCGCTACAACAAAGCCTCAAAAACATGTAAATGGCCTTTTAAAGACCTGCAAAGTACTTTGGTGCGGCTGTCTGTGTCTGTGTGTGCGCGCTGAGAAAGCTGTCTCAGCCTCGGCTGAAGGCTGACACAGATACAGAGGGGGAGGGAGAGGGAGGGCAGGAGGGAGGGTAGGAGGGAGAGAGAGATGGAGAGGGAGGGCAGGAGGGAGGGCAGGAGGGAGAGAGGGACGGCAGGAGGGAGAGGGACAGCAGGAGAGAGAGAGATGGAGAGGGAGGGCAGGAAGGAGAGGGAGGAGGGAGAGGGAGGGCAGGAGAGAGAGATGGAGAGGGAGGGCAGGAGGGAGAGGGAGGAGAGAGGGAGGGCAGGAGGGAGAGAGAAATGGAGAGGGAGAGAGAGGGCAGGACGGAGAGAGAGGGCAGGAGGGAGAGGGAGGGCAGGAGAGGGAGGGCAGGAGGGAGAGAGAGATGGAGCGGGAGGGCAGGAGGGAGAGAGATGGAGAGGGAGAGAGAGAGCAGGAGGGAGAGAGGGGGCAGGAGGGAGAGAGAGGGCAGGAGGGGGAGGGAGGGCAGGAGGGAGAGGGAGGGCAGGAGGGAGAGGGAGGGCAGTGAGAGAGATATGGAGAGGGAGGGCAGGAGGGAGAGAGAGATGGAGAGGGAGAATGAGGGCAGGAGGGAGAGAGAGATGGAGAGGGAGAATGAGGGCAGAAGGGAGAGAGAGGGCAGGAGGGAGAGGGAGGGCAGAAGGGAGAGAGAGGGCAGGAGGGAGAGGGAGGGCGGGAGGGAGGGCAGGAGGGAGAGGGAGGGCGGGAGGGAGGGCAGGAGGGAGAGGGAGGGCGGGAGGGAGGGCAGGAGGGAGAGGGAGGGCAGGAGGGAGAGGGAGGGAGGGCAGGATGGAGAGGGAGGGCAGGAGGGACAGGGAGGGCAAGAGGGACAGGGAGGGCAAGAGGGAGAGGGAGGGCAGGATGGAGAGAGAGATGGAGAGGGAGGGCAGGAGGGGGAGAGGGAGGGCAGGAGGAAGAGAGATGGAGAGGGAGGGCAGGAGGGAGAGGGAAGGCAGGAGGGAGAGGGAGGGCAGGAGGGAGAGGGAGGGCAGGAGGGAGAGAGATGTATGTATGCTGGGTCTGGTAGCTCAGTGGATGAAGGCATCTGCTGCAGGGACCTGTGTGCAACCTCATGGTCACAAGTTTTCGTTTTGCTTTAGCCCCGCCCCCTCTCCCTATGACCCCGCCCCCACCAGTGCGGACCTCGGCCACAAACCACACTGTAAATTTGGCCCCCGAGAGAAAGTTTGTGAGTACCCATGCTGTAGACAATGGATTAGTGGATTTTCATTGATAGCAAAACCATTACAGAGATTAACAAGAGCAGATATCAGAGACCCTATAGTACTGACCAAAACTGAGATGGAAGCGTTTGAACAGCTAAAAACAAGCCTATGTGAAGCTCCAACTTTAGGGATGCCGGACTATGAAAAAGAGTTTGAACTGTACTGCAGTGAACGAGAAGGATGTGCAGTGTCAGTACTGATTCAGAGACATGGAAAACTGAGAAAGCCAATTGCGTACTTCTCAGCTGTTTTAGACCCAGTTGCAAAAGCATTGCCAGGTTGTCTGAAAGCAGTAGCAGCTACAAGCATAAGTCTAGAACAAAGTGAAGGAATAGTGATAGTATTTCCTGTGAGGGTGTATGTACCTCGTTCTGTGGAGATTCTCCTCACTAGGACGAAAACGCAGTACTTCACCAACAATAGAATGACTAAATATGAAAAGGTAATTCTAGGAGCAGAAAATGTGACAATTTCTAGATGCGTAAATGTAAACCCTTCTACACTATTGCCTGATACCATGGAAACTGAAGTGAGAAATGAGGTTGATCACAAATGCCTAGATGTTCTTGAATACTGTACCAAACCAAGACCAGACATCAGAGATGAGCCATTGCCTGAATCCGACTATGTGATGTTTGTTGATGGTTCGTGTCTGAGAACAAATGAAGGTGTTTTGAGTGCAGCATATGACGTTTGCACAGTGGCAGATGTATTGGGAGCATCTTGTCTGAAAGGGATTCGTTCTGCTCAAATAGCGGAATTGATTGCTTTGATTCGAGCATGTGACTGACAGTCAGTATGGATTCGGAGTTGTCCATGACTACGGACAACTGTGGTCCCAAAGAGGTTATTTGACTTCTGCAGGATCACCAATACGTAATGCAGAATTCGTGAGAATGTTGATTGATGCAATTCAGTTGCCTGACAAGATTGCTGTGGTGAAGTGTGCGGCTCACGAGAAGGGGGATGATTATATCACCCGAAGTAACAGGTACGTAGACTCAATTGCAAAATATTGTGCTAAAAATTTAGCCTCCATTAATCGGGACAGAGAAAAAGAGCATGTTTCAAGTCCTTTAATGCTAACAACAGTAGTTGAAACTTGGCAGGAAGTGAGGCAAATGAAGGAAGAAGCTGATGAGGAAGAGAAAAATGTCTGGTTAAAAGCAGGATGCAGACAAAGAGAGGAAGATGAAATTTGGGTTTACAAAGATGAAAGTCCAGTAATGCCCGATAGCATCATCTCAAATATGGCCCGAATGTACCATGGTCAAGCTCATGTTGGAAGAGATGCCATGCTTCGTCTATTCAGACAAACGTGGTACAATCCCAAATTCAGGATGATTGCTGAAAGCTTATATATATATTTTTTTTTTTTAAAGAGTTTTATATAGCGCGAACTAGATCCGAACCGAATCAGGTATCAGAGCGCTTTACATAGCACCAGTTACGTTACATGAGGACACACTTTCATTTTTTTAGGCACGGGGAGATTAAGTGATTTGCCCAGAATCACAGGAGGTTTTTCAAAGGAAAGCTTATGTCAAAGATGTCTAGTGTGTCAGCAGTTTAATCCAAACAGAAAAACAATTGTAAGTCTGGGAACCATAGGATGGGAGGGAGGACCATTTACAAGAATGCAGCTGGATTTTATTGAACTTCCACCTTGTAACCGACTCAGATATGTTTTAGTGATCATCTGTTTGTTCTCTCGATGGGTAGAGGCCTTCCCCAGGAGGAGAAATGATGGGCTAACCGTTGCAAAATTGCTTTTATGTGAAATAATCCTGAGGTTCGGATTTCCAGTAACGATCGAATCTGATCGTGGCACTCACTTTCAAAATGAACTAATGCAGATGATATGTGAAGCACTGGACATTCGCCAGAAACTGCATTGTGCTTACAGACCTGAGGCTTCAGGAGTAGTTGAACAAGTAAACGGAACCATTAAAAACAGGATTGCAAAAATTTGTTTGGCAACAGGACTAAAGTGGCCAGACGCCTTACCACTTGTTTTGATGGCCTTAAGGTGCATACCTGACAGGAAAACTGGATTGAGTCCACATGAGATTCTAATGGGCAGGGTGATGAGACAAGCATTTGTACCAGTTGATAAACTGTTAACTAATAATGATGACATCATACTGTATTACTGCAAAAACCTGCCTGACGTGGTGACTTCTGTGTTCCATTAGGTGGGAACTGAATCAAACAAGAAAGAGAAAAGTCCAGCTCATGATCTAGTTCCTGGAGACTGGGTTTGTATAAAGGTACACCGCAGAAGAAACTGGTGCCTCGTTGGCAGAGACCAAGACAAGTCATATTGGTCAGCACCACTGCAGTTAAATGTGCCGGAGTAAAAAGATGGGTGCACGCAAGGCATACCATTCGTGTGCCTGAACCTGAGAATCCAAACGAGGAAGGTGAAAGCACAACTGATTCTGATTCTGAAGGTGAACCAGAGAGAATTTCAGATACTGAAGCTTGACAAGAACGTTGACATCTGGAAGTATCAGATGCAAGTTCTGTGTCTGAAGGAGAAGGAGAAATTGTCGAAATACCGAATTCTGAAGATCAATCTGAAGATCGAGATTTGGTAGGGACTGACACCAGTAAGGACACTGAGCAAGGTACAGATAAAACTGGTGATCAAGAAAATACTGAAGAACAGTCTGAAAGCTCTGAAAGCAGGAATGAAAATCCTGACACTGGAAACGAGGAAATAACACACGATAAGGATGAGATTCAAAGTACCAGCTATGGAGATGTTCCTAACAGAGTGAAATAACTGTCAAAGAAGAAGACTGATTCTGAAAAAGAAAAAGACATTGTAAAGTTTATCATAAATAAAACTGTCGAAGAGACTGAAAGTGAAACTGACAACAGTGCAGATGAAACTCCATTGAGAAAGAGTTCAAGAAAAAGGGCTTGGAGAGTGGAACATAACACCACGGAGCCTAAGACAAAAAGAGCTTGTAAAGGAGATATTTGGCCTAAAGGAAATGATGGACTGAGATTTAAACTGGTTAACAAAGAAAGAAAGCCAGAAGATCAAGTAAATGAAATAACCAGTTAAAAGGAGTCGTTGGGAAAAAGAATAGAAGATGTCCAAAGGCCAAAAAGAGTGAGAAGACCAACTCAGAAGTACAAATCACCTGAATGGACATACATAGTGTTACCTCCGATTGAAGAAGTAAACAGTAGCCAAGAGAACTTGAACTGCCCAAAGACAAATGGGAAAAGTGAGTAAAGAACTGAATCACAGAGAAAAGTGATAATTGATCAAAATGACAAGGTAAATGTAAAACCTGAAATCCTGATAAAGGAGAGGACATTGTAAGTGAAAGGTGAAAGCCTATAGGTGACAAAAGGTCGAAGAAAATTTGTTAGAAAAATCGCTGTGTAAAATGTTCTATCTTTTGAAAATGGTGTAGATCATGTTTGATATGTACAGGATTACTAATATTGATATGGATACTTTTAGCTATTGTTATTCATTTTCAGGATAACTTGGTGAAGTTGAAACATAATGTAAGTTCATGTGGACAAAATGTGGAATCAAAGTCGAACAAGCAGCATGTATACAGACCAGCAATGCATCAGGATAGATCCATTAGCGATTACACTAAGAATACGTTTGCAAGGTTGTTATCAGAATATGTCAGGACAATGGATGCTAGTGATTGCTACGTTTGTGTAAAATTACCTGCATCTGTTTCAGAAGGGGTGACATATCACCACCTTACGCTGACATATGGTGTCACGTGTAGTGTGATTGCAAGCCTGTTTTACCAAACAGGAAAATTAGAATATCATTACTCAAATTCAGATTATGTTTTTGCCAGGTTAAAAATTGTTAATGCACTGAATAAAGTAAAGCCCGCCACAGTAATGGGGGTATTCTTTTTGGAGATAAATGAATTGAGCCATTAGTACGCCTTTAAAAATAATTTGACATGTAACATGAGAGTTGAGGAGAAAGCATTTTTAGATATGGTTGAAGAGAGAAGAATTGCTTATAAACCCAAAGAAAAGGTAAAGCATGAGAAATCCAAATATTGGACATTTGAAGATGAAAGTCTTGATGAAAGAAATGTGAATGTGGCCATAAATATAGACACTCCATTGTTAGGGAAATTCTGTATTAGGAGAGACAACACTGTGTATGACAATTATTTTGTGGGAGCAAGTCAATGTAAAGACACCTATAGAATCATAGGGGGTTGGGGATTTAAAGGGGGAAAAGATCCAGTTTTCCTTGGTATATATTTTATCTGGGAAACAAAGCCTATTATAGATCACCGGACCACTCGTACGGGACCTGCTACGTGGGTGTGGTCTTTCCTAAAATATTTCATGTAGATAAAGGTACTAATGGGATACATGGGATAGGTAAACCTTTAAGTCGTAGAAAAAGAGAGAGTGTAATAGAAATAATAGGTGATATTTTTGGAGCACTGATACCAGCAGTGGGAATATCTTTTAATGCAAATCGAATTCGAAAATTGTCAACGATAGTTGTTGTAATACTTTATTTGAGTAATTAATAAAAATCAATACAAAAAAGGGCAATCAATTTAAAAGAACAATCAGTATAAAAAGATTTTAAAATTAAAAATTAAAAAAGCAGGGTGTGTAGGCAACATGTGCTACATAAGACCTTCCACCAGTTAAAAGTCAAGTTATACCATGGATGGTCTAGCCGTTAGGGCTAGTCGCGCATGGTAGATGAATTTGGCGAAGTTGGCCATGTGCTTCACCGTATCCAGCAAATATAGTTGAAGAACTGCCTCTTTTACTGTCCGTGTACCCAGATGGAGAAGAATGGGCCTTAGATGAATTCTACGGACTGACAGCAGGGCAGGGCAACATAGTAAAATATGAGACAGTGTTTCACGCTTGTAGTGACAGAGGCGGCACTCCGGGACCGCTGGTCTAACTTTAAAAGAGGGATACAAATGTTTTAGGGGGAGCACATGCAATCTTGCCGCCAAAATCCTTTATAGGGCTTGCCTGCCCAACAACTGTACAAGATGTGGTTTGTGGCCGTTTAAAATGTGAGGAGAGCTTTGGGACTCGTGGAATCCTCTGGCCGTCAAAGCTTCAATGTCCAGTTTTCGTGAGCAAGATCTAACTTACTTTTTCAATACTGTTTTGATGGTTGTATATTTTATTGTGTTGGGGTCCCAGTTCTCAGTCGCTAGATTCAAAAGCTCTTTGGCTGCTGTTAGCCCGGCTGACCACGGGTTATCTGGCTTTATGAATATTTTGTTTATAACCCGCTTCATCGAGTTCTCTGGTGCTGTGGTGGTTAAATAATAATATTTTGCCAGGCTTGATAGTTCTTCCAAAGATTGCCGGGTGAGATTGAATTCTAAGCGAATTAGAGTGTTCCTTGTACGCGATGGAAGGCAGAATAGCTTTTTATAGGCTGCACAGTTTATTTTTTCAAGATCTTGTCCCAATTTTCCAGGGAACGCCTGTATAGCGTAATTGAGGGAGGGTAATAATTTTGCTCTCCGAACTCGTTGGATGGCCGTTGTGGTTTGGCTTTCCAAGGTGGCATAGGCTTTGCAAATGGCATAAGTGATCATTTTGGCTTTCTGCTGGAGCTTGAGTCGATGAACCTGTGGCCGACCAGTTTCACTGAGCCAAACTCCGAGATAGTTATATGATTGTGTGTTGGATAGCATGAATGGTCCCAGTCTCCATTTTGTTAACTTCTTTTTTGGATAGCAGCCAAAGATCAGTATTTTCGATTTTGTTGGATTTGCATCCAATTTGTTTTTGGCCTTGTAATCTGCTAATGCTGTTAAACCTATTTGAAGGCCAATTTTGGTGTGGTTCAAAAGGACCAGATAATCTGCGTACTGAATCAGTTGGAGTCTGGTTCCCCGATCCTTGGAGTCACCAGGTTTGCTCCCTGCAGTGCCTTGCCCAGGTCAGCTGTGTATAAGTTGAAAAGAAGCGGGGCAAGGACACAGCCCTGCTTTAACTCGTGATCTGTACTGATTTTTTCCGTGGCTGAGTCACACGAGCGTTTGACTCTTACCCACGTTTGAGTATACAGTGATCTGATGGCTTGTAGAAGTTTCGGACAGATGTTCCAGCCTGCCAATTTACTCCATAGGATGTTACGGTCTACGCCATCGAAAGCTGCTGTATAATCAATGAAACAGGCAAAAAGAGGCTGGTCGCCCTGAACCATTGATTGTTGTATAATATATGACAGGGCTATGATGTTGTCTATAGTGGAGCCTCCCTGGCGGAACCCCGTTTGGTAGAAGGGAAGCAAGTTCTCCTTAGTGACCCAGTCTGCAAGTTCCATGAGGAGAGAGCTAGCATATGCCTTGCCCTCCACATCCAATAAGGCAATCATTCGGTAGTTCTTGGGATCTGTGTTTGCCCCTTTTTTAGGTCGAGCAGACCTATAAAGCATGCGAAGCATGCTTTGTCTGCGAAGACAACTTTTGCTGGCGTGTCTGGGGGAATGTGAGACAGCGATCGGCCACGCGACTCGCTGTCTCAGATTCCTCCTCGAGGGTGCGCACGTCGCCGTGCACATCCCCTGCCTGCCATTCACTCTCAATCACACACAGCCATACACACGCATGCGCGCACACACACATACACCCACGCAGGCACAATGCATACACACACGCACGAGCGCCCATGCACGCACGCACATACATACATGCAGAGACACCCCCCCGCACACATACACACACGAGAGCACTGAGGCCCCCCCAGCCATTTGGAACTTACCGGGCCAATCTCGGGGGACTCCACTCACAGCACGCTCCTTTCCCGGGGCTCCCACTTGGTCAAGGGAGCCCCACAACACTTCTGCAACCTCCTGCTGGCGGCCCCGGGGCTCTCCACCGCTCACAGGAGCCCCGGGCCGCAAGACGGATTTACGCCTCCTCTTCCGGTCCGAACGCGGCCATGCCCCCGTCACAAGGCGACCTTGCCTGACTTCCGGTGCGGCCGCGGCGGGATTGCAACGCTGAACTGCTTTTTAAACAGAATAGCACATCCATGCTTTGTAATACGGTGAATGAAGGCAAGTTCGAAAGGTGGGAATTTACACATGTTGGCAGGTAATCAAATAAAGTTTGACCATGTACAATGCTTTTTATTAATGTGTTGGCTTTTTAAACAAATAAAAGGCATTGTGATTTACAATGCTAATAGCATAAACTCTCGCAAACGCGAGACCTATTGCATTGTAAATGCTTGTTATAGATAGGATGTAGCAAGGAACCCCTCCAGGAGTCTGGGACGTCCATCAAGAGTCTGCACTCTGCATACAGCGAACCCAGATTCTCAGCCCAAAAGTCAATGTCCTACCTTAAGAGAGAGCCCAGCAGGCTATTCGGTCCAGGGGCCCCATTGTGGCGTATTTTTTTCAAGATTGCTCTTAAAGCCTTTCTTTCAGCAAATGTGACGTTGGCTAGGTGGGCCATAAATTCAGTTGTTTCTTCCTTTAGATGTTCGTCAAGGGGTGTTTTTTTACTTGGATTTTTCGCAGAGTCTTTAGTATGGAGAGTTTGTACGTGAGCTATACAAGTATTTGCATCAAGTGGGTTCTCTCTATTGTCAACGATAGTAGATCGTTTGTCAACAGACACAGCCGGTGGATTTTTAATGGTAAATACCGAAATGGTTCCTATGAGAGCTATGGCAATGCAAAATCGTCTTGCTCTTGATATAATATTGGCAAAAGAAGGAGGAGTTTGTGGAATTTTGAAGGTACAGCACTGTTGTACCTATATTCCAGATACAAGTCAAAATATTGAGAAGTACATTACAGAGTTGCATAAGGAAATGGAACCACTGGAGGTTGATGGTTTTCTTGAACGACTTGGTAAAAGTATTTCAGAAGTTAAACATTGGTTTCAAGAAATAGGTAGTTCTATTATAAGTAAAATATTAATTCCAGTAACAGTAATAGTATTGTTGTTGTTAAGATTATGTTGCATATATAGAAAAAGAAGGAATACAAGAAAGTCAATAAAGAAAGCAATTCAAGAAAAATGAGAAAGAGAAAGAGAAAACTGTGATATAGAATCGGAGGAGTTTCGAGAAAAGGTCTTTAAAGAAACTAGAGAAGAAGATACTAGAGTATAAACCCATACTAATCTGAAGAACTTGAAACATGTTTTGATAAAAATTGCAACATTTTGGGAGATATTTGGTGATAAGATCACCAAAGGAGGGAGTTGATGGAGCGAGGTGGAGAAACAACATTTTGTATACCCCTCGTGAAGTCACACTTCCATAACCATAACTTGAACTAATTGAGTGATGTGTGATATTAACCAACCTAGAATAAAAATTGCACCTACGCAAGTACACGTGGGAAACTAATTTTGTCTATGTTGCAATCATAATTAACTAATTATGTGATTCTGTTGTGTCCTGAACTAATAAGCAGCTATTAAATAATCAGAAGCGGCATAAATGTGCTTTTTGTTGACGTATTTGTGGCTGGTGGTTGGAGACAGGTGAGCATATCGTGCATAAATGTAGCTTATTTGCTAGGTAATACCTAACAGGGAATCCTTAGTATGGGGGGAGGTAAACAGAAGGGCTATATTTCAATAATTAACATTTATTTGTGTTTCTTTCTATGATACTTCCCATTTTTGCCCGTGAGGCCTACTAAAACATGGAGTCTTTCGACTACTGTGACAATAAAAAGATAATGCGCACGCGCGGTGATAGCCAAGAATGGATGCAAGCTGCTTGTGCACGAACGAAAACAAGTTCAAGGACAACATGCCCTGGAAGTCCTGATAACTGCCAAAAGGAATGGACGTATGAGTTACTGAACGTGGGAAAAGTCCATGGAGTTGCTAGTTGAGCATGTGACTAGGCCAAAGATTTTCTTAAACAAAGGACTCCTTAAAATTCGGCTGACACAACGGATATTGAATATTAGAATGATGAAGTGATGCTCATCCACCCACCCCCAAATTGTCCAATCAGAACTCTAGTTTATGCTGATAATTACTTTTGTAGATAGATAGTTAGTGAAAAAGGTATAAAAAAAGTGCTGATTTTACTTAAGAAAAACCTCTCTTCCAATTTCCTCCTGAGATGCTGACGGTATGCTGATTTTTCCTGAGATGTAAGACTTTGAATACATTTTCTATTTTTCTTTGAATGAGAAATGAGCTTTAGATGAGGTTATTAGTTAGGGAAGTTAGGAGAAAATGAATTTTGGGAACTATTTGTCTTTTGCGAATACTTGTGTTCTGAAATCTAAATAATAATGTCTATTTTCGAACTTCTGAAATAAAAATGAATATAACTGATTGAAATAAAACTTTTACTCTTTTAAAACTATCTTTTGAATAAATAAATAAATAAAGCGAATAAACTGTTAGACATGCTAAATTTTGCTTTTAATAAAAATTAGATAAATGGAGAATTAAGCTGGTCTTGTATTTTCCTACATCTAATTTTTTACTAGCAGATCCATTGACCATAACGGTGGTGTGTCTAAATAAATGTCTTATTGATAGAAACCATGGTAAAACTCTTTAAACTGCAGGTGTAAATAGTATAAAATAGTTAGTTTTAATTTAGACACTCCGCTGTGATACAGCAGCTCTCCTTTGAATCTCACCGATCCATGAAGTAAGATGAAAGTGTTTTTGTGTGTAACTCACAGTGTTATGGGCCCCACTGATGACTCGAAGTATTATTTGGTATTTCAGGGAAAGGTGACATGGTTTTAGAAATTATTTCCGGAGTAGCGCTGCATCACTACTGTAGGAGCAGGCACCATCTTGATTCAGAGCTCCAACCAGATTGCAGAAGGCCATGCCACCGCTAACGTGCTGCAGTGACACGGAGTGGTTTAATCCAATGCTCTCTCTGGTGTTTTATTTAATTTCTTAGAGGGCACGGATGACTACAGCATTAGATGGCCCCCAACTGAAGCAGGAACCATAAGAACCCAGAGATAACGAGTCATCTCAGGTCACCAGCATAGGCACATCCCCATATCTTTCATTTTGAGCAAATACACATAGGTCAGATTTGGCTCCCATTATCTCGGATGTTCCCATTATGCACCAAACATTGCTACTATGTGCTCAGGCCCCCCATTAGAATTTAGATATTACCATTAAGTGACAACGTATCAATAGATACCCATCATAAGCCAATCAAAGTCATGGTGTAAACCAAGTATTCCCAAGATGCCTGAACATTACACAAACATCCCCACCCTCCCCCATACCACGATATCATCTAGAAATCTTCTAAATACTATTCTAGAATCTACACCATGATGTTCCCCATGTATGGAAAGTGTAGTAAATTACTACTCCACTGTTCTCCACTGTATAGAATGTACCATGACATCAGAATGCCTGGGTGTCTCTCTGTGCTCACAGTGTCAGTTGGTCAACTCAGGCTGAGCTGCTTGGAGATTGCTCCTGGTGGGTTTTTTATCTATACTTCCTATCTTCTCCTACTTACCTATCCTAGAAGGAATCTACAATAAAGGATTATCTACTTACACAGTTGGACTGTGCATCTTCCTTTACTACAACTTGGAGACAATCTGGAACCTACGCGTGGAGTAAGGCGAAAGGCTAACTAAGGAACCAAGGAACCACAAGACAACGAACCAAAGACATTAAGGAATTTCAAAACGTCAATTGAAACTTAAAGGGAATGCCCTGGCCAGCCCCTTCAGTGTCCTGTACCATCTGGACAGCCTGCGGCTTGGGTGTTGGTCACTAGTGAGTCTGTTGTTATCCTGCTACTGTCTACAAGTCTTATACAGTGAACAAGTTTCATCAGCAACACTGATCAAGTCTCTCCTGCAACACTCCTCTCACAAGCCCTGCTGTGTTTTTGGTTTTGGCACACTCGCCAAGACAGATGCTGCATTGTAAATGCCTGTGCAGCTTTGCATCTGTTTGAGTCTAACAGGCAATGTTGGAGAGGACTCAACGGTGTCCAGACGAGTTGTTTCAACCTCATTGTCGCACTGTGTGTGTGAATTGGAGCCTTCTCAAGAGTGACTTTGAGCCTTCGAGAGGACCCAGAAGTGTGGGTCAGTTTTGCCTGTGTGGACTCTCAGTGCACTGCCCCTGCACCATGGGGGAAGGCATCTTGTCTGGTGAGAGGCGTGACATGCGCTCGAGTTTGTGGGAGGCAGAGGCCGCGTCTTTTGTGGTGAATTGTACGGTGGTGGTTACACTTTGTTTTGCTCATTTAAGTGTTAAGAAGGCGGCATGTTAAACTCTGACAGTTGAACCGCTACTATTCAAATACCTTCTGCCACGCGCATACATATACACGCGCAGTCTTACCTTCGTGTCTTGCCTCCTATGACGTCCACATCTTTGTCGGGCTGCTTACTGTAGCATACGCTTTGGTGCACGTCTTTGCCGTTAGCCATCCGGCGCGGCATCAAGAGGCGTGCCGCCATCTTGTGCTTGGCTTCGGCACATCATTTTGGAGGATTACTTGCAGTTGCTGTCTGCCAGCCACTTTTTGTCTTATTTTCGCAACAAATTTTGCTGTGGTGGACGCGCGCCCTGCAATCTTTCGAGATTTCGCCTGCTGAGTTCCGGAGATGCACGCGTAGGTGGCAGTGTCGTGCTGAACAACAATGTGGTACGGGCTACAACATTGCTTGATCAGCACCAAGTCTATAAGGATGAATTGATGCACCTGTTGATAACTTCATGTCCGCTGAAGCGTTTGGATTGGTCTTACTGGTCTTACATGTTGCTGTTCACTATACTCCTGATCTAGTCCACGAGGAGTTCCCTGGAGTTGCTCATCCAAGCAGGGGCAAGAACAATGTTCCTGGGACTGTCGTAGCTGCGTGGACAACAGAACGGGCTGAAGAGGACCATAGACTGCCTGACACTTCGAGAGCTGTGTGCGGGGACCCCGGGTGAGAGACCGCTCACCAGAGCTCAAGTCTTTTATTTATTTATTCTGGAAGTGCTTTGCTTCTCAGTGCATGTTTTGAGTGCACGTTTGTTTGAGCATAGTCTTCTGTTTTGGTTGCATTATCTTTGTGGAAGTAGTCTGGGGTGGTTGCCCTATTGTGTGTATTTGGTGTCCTTATGGAAAGTGTATTGAGAGCTGTTGTGGCTATATCCTGTGGTGTACCCTACTTTGGGGAGGTGGTGGTGTTTGTGGGTAGTCAATGCCCCATATCAGTTCCCAGGGTGAGTATCCTGTGGTGTACCCTACTTTGGGGAGGTGGTGGTGTTTGTGGGTAGTCAATGCCCCATATCCATTCCCAGGGTAAGTATCCTGTGGTGTACCTTACTTTGGGGAGTTGGTAGTGTTTGTGGGTAGTCAATGCCCCATATCAGTTCCCAGGGTGAGTATCCTGTGGTGTACCCTATTAAGGGGAGGTTCAGTAGTTTTCCAAGGTGAGTTTTCCGTGGTGTACCCTACTTAAGGGAGGTGGTGTAATTTTTCAGGGTGAATACCCTGTGCTGTTCTCTTGTTTGGTGAAAGGTGATTTGTCAGTTCTAAGGGTTACTATCTATATAGTACCTTTTCATTTTGACACTTTGCTCCGGTCGAAGTCTACCTGCTTGGAACTCGTGGCCAAGGGTTTCATGTTGGTAGGACTTTGAGTGAGAAGCCTTATCCTAGTTTTCAGTGTCAGCATGCCTTCTATCCTGATCAGGGGAACATTTGGTTTCTGTTGTGGGGGTTACACTCTTCTGTTTATCTACAGTCAATCTTACCCCTGTTGTACCTTTTATTGGGGATGTTGTATTTCTCCCAAGGGTCTCTGTTTACACTCATCTTTGTTTACCAGAGTGCCTACCCTGTGGTGTAACCATTTATGGGGAGGTTGTGGGGTAACACCCTTCTTTGTTGCATTGATTTTTATTCATCTAAGCCATGCTTTGTTTCCCTAAGGGAGGGGGATGGGTGTAGTAATGTTAGCATCTTACTTTATTTCTGCTCATGCTAATGGTATTTCTGATGCCTCATGTAGTATATTATTAGATTTGTGTATCTTATTTTTGTACTTTCATGTGAATGTTATATTTGAAGTATCTTACTTATCTTTCTCCCGGTTTCTCCTGTCATTCCCTAAGGAAGGAGGATGTGTAGTAAATTACTTCTCTACTGTTCTCCACTGTATAGAATGTACCATGACATCATGGAATCCCTGGGTGTCCCTGTGCTCACAGTGTCAGTTGGTCAACTCAGGCTGAGCTGCTTGGAGCTTGCTCCTGGTGGGGTTTTTATCTATACTTCCTATCTTCTCCTATGTACCTATCCTAAAAGGAATCTACAATAAAGGATTATCTACTTACACACTTGGACTGTGCATCTTCCTTTACTACAGAAAGTAAATAGCATAACTAGCCCCCAGTCTCTCCTCAGGACAGTCAATAAAACGACAAGACCCAAGTATACTTTAAGGCCACGAGGGTCTATGTTGCTTGGACTGTTGGCAGTTTACTACTGTTTTTTTCTGTTTAAAAAATAAATAAACATTGTCAAGAGGATGTGGGTCAACAGCCAGAGCTGCCGACTGTGGAGCTGAGGAACCAGGTTCGAGTCTCTGCGTCAGCTCAACATCCTATCAATCAATCAATCACGACATTTGTATAGCGCGCTACTCACCCGGGGGGGTCTCAAGGCGCTGGGGGAGGGGTGGGTCACTGCTCGAACAGCCAGGTCTTGAGCTGCTTCCTGAAGGAGAGATGGTCTTGGGTTCGCCGAAGGTGGGTGGGGAGGGAGTTCCAAGTCTTGGCTGCCAGGTAGGAGAAGGATCTTCCTCCGGCAGTGGCTTTGTGGATGCGTGGTACGGTGGCGAGTGCGTGGCTGGTCGATCGTAGCTGGCGGGTGGGAGTGTAGAAGGTCATGCGGTCGTTGAGGTACTTGGGGCCCAGGTTGTGGAGAGCCTTGTGTGCGTGGGTGAGGAGTCTGAACGTGATTCTCTTGCTGACGGGAAGCCAGTGCAGGTCTCTCAGGTGTCCGGTTATGTGGCTGTGTCGGGGGATGTCGAGGATGAGTCGTGCGGAGGCGTTCTGGATGCGTTGGAGTCTTTTTCGGAGTTTGGCGGTGGTTCCGGCGTAGAGGGTGTTCCCGTAGTCTAGTCGGCTGGTGACGAGTGCTTGGGTGACGGTCTTCCTGGTTTCCGTGGGGATCCATCTGAAGATCTTGCGAAGCATGCGCAGGGTGTTGAAGCAAATGTTTTCCTATGTTTCTGTGCCTTTAAAATGTGTGTATATGTACATATCTATATAAGGAGAGCATTTGCTCTGCACTTTGCTGTAATAAATTTCCACTGCGAGTATAATTGATGGTGTGATGGTGCTTTATTTGAAAGCCTAATTTGTGTGAAGGAGAAGAAGTCTGCGCCTGTTGCGATACCGCCTCGATAGCGGTTAGGATTGTTCAAAGATATCTATATATATATATATAGTCCTTGTGTAATGTAACTGGTACTCATGTAAAGCACTCCAATACCTAAGGGTCGAGTTCGCGCTATATAACTGCAAAAAACCCAAAAGTGTATTACCTCAATTACCAGTGAGTGCCACCACTTTCACCAAGCATTGCTTGTATGCAAGTCGGTGGCACATTTGGGAGCTAATTTCATATGTACATACGAAAACCAGTGCAATGATGTGCCCCAAGTATTCACCATATGCACACATACAGGCGCATGCACACACACACACACACATACTAAGTCCCGTACCCTGCAACTCCCTTTCAGACCCACTTGTATACTAACCAAGGCGGTACGTCATCTCCCTTCTCTTCTCTTCTGAGCTGTGGCCTGCTTAAGAGGAATCCCAACCCCACAATAACCGTTCTCTCCTTTTCTGCTTTATCAGTAACTCTTGTCCCACCTCCTCAATCCATTGGCTGAGCTTCTATCAGGCACTGCCACAAAGTTCTAATAAAGAACTAGAGTACTAACATTCCATATGGATGACAGAACAAAAGCCTGGCATCCATATTATAAGAAAAGAATCTAGCAAAGTCAAAATATTTCCAAAGCTACAGATAACAGGAAATTGTAAAATCAAAAATATAAAAGTAGTTTTTTTAATTTACACAATTTTTAATAATGCAGAAATAAAAACGATTGATCAGAATTTAAAACCAGCAACTGGCTGAAGCATTTACTACTGACATTACTGACATCTGGGGTCACCTTCCGGTCACAAGCTGGAGGAAGGATCAACACAGGTTTTCCCTTTTCTTTGGCTGATTGAGCACCATTAGCATGGATAAACTGCTAATGCGGAGTTATAAATATGAATAGACCCTGGCGTACTTTAAATGAGACCAGCGCATTTTTTATAATTTTGGGAACTGTGTCACGCTTGTTTATATACACCACAGAAGGCAGCAAAACGATAGGACAGGCGCACAGGAACAATGCGAACAACCAGAACGTCAGTGAATGTTGTTCGCGACAATTGTACCTTTTGAGCTATTTTCTAATGGATCGGGGATGGGCTATATGAACGAGGAGCCACTTCGAGGTCATTTTTGCAATAAAAGATTGAAACCACGTGCACCTACCTACGTATTTTGCCTTGCCACATTTTTCCTGTTACCTGTTATTCACAAAAAGAGAAATACCCGAGCCTTTGGGTTTTCCCAAAACAAGTCTAACTTTAGCAATAGTAAAGCCAATACCTGTGACGTTGGAAAATATCGGAGTTGGATAAGTACTGATTTCTCCACTGAGTTATCAATGACAAAACACAAATCTTTGAAGGATACGTTACACGCTCTGAAGCAGACTTATTTACTCAGTGCTTTTCTTATGAAGTTTCAAACCTCTTCTGCAAATTCATTAACCACCACAGTTAACTTTCCACTATAAAATCCTGAAACATTTTGGATACAAATAGCTCTCTGCAGCAGATACCTTAACCTCAATATGTTCAGTGAGTGGGTCTTGTCAGTGCTCAGCACCAGGAAAAAACAAGCATTTGCAATACAATAGGTCTCCTTATGGGTGGTTGGATTCCCATCAATCACAAACTTGATTAATGTTTCATCTGGGTATCCAGCCTTCCATCCACTTGTCCTCTTGATTAATGAGGATTCTGTTAAAATCTAGATTGCGACGTAAACATTATCGGCGCCATCTTGTCCCTTTTTAGCTCAAATGTGCGCGTAAGTAGCAGCGCTTTATACCACTGATCTTTCACTGCACAATCCATGTTCATCTTTGAATGTACCCCTGCTAACTCTATACCCACTCTTTTTCTCACTTAGCCACTCAACTCCCCACTCCTTTTCTCACTTCCCCCCCCCTCCATCTGTACCCTCACTATATGTCATATCTATTTATTTACTTACTTGTTATTTTAGTCCTACCCCCTTCTAGATTGCCCTTCGACCTGCACATTACTCTCTACTATGTTAATTGTATGCACTTTATTAATTTAGTATTTGATTCTGTTATTTTACTGTTGTTCACTTCGTGTCACTTTTCTAATTTGTGTTTGGTTTTTTGCATTTCATTGCTGCTTTTGTTTTTATTCAACACTCACCATTCTGTTGATCTCCCCTACCCACCAGAGATCTAGACACTGTAAAAGGACTAGCCTCACTATGTTATGTTATGTTATGTTATGTTATTATGGATTTCTTAAGCGCACTGTCACCGGAGGTTTCCTGGCGCTGATTGGATTGGAAAAGAAGGGAAGAAGGAGGGGAGCGGAGATTTTAATGAGGGAAGAGTATTGTTTTTAAGGATTTCCTGAAAGAAAGGAGGGAACAAGATGACTTGAGTGCAAGAGGGAGGGAGTTCCACAGCTTAGGGGCTAAGCAGGAAAAGCTGCGGCCACCAGATCTTGCGAATTTGAAACGGGGAACAACAAGAAGCGAGAGATGGGCAGACCTCAGGGTGCGGGGAGGGCAATAGGGAGTGATAAGAGATTTAAGGAAAGCAGGGGCAGGGCCAGTGAGGGCTTTAAAGATCAGACAGTGGACCTTGAACGTAATTCTTTCGTTCACTGGTAACCAATGAAGATGGCGTAATAAAGGTTGGGCCGACTGCCATTTGGGGATTTTGAAGACCAACCGGGCGGCCTGGTTTTGGACGATCTGCAACCTCGATAGCAGAGATTGAGGGAGACCGTGGTAGATTGAGTTCGAAAAGTCCAGCCGGGACATCACCAGGGCTATTAGGACTTGCAGCAAGGCTTCAGGTGAAAGGAGGTGAGCGACTTTCCGGATCCTGTAAAGTTGAAACATACAGGAAGATGTTACTGCGCTCACCTGTGCCTTGAGGGTGAGTCCAGAGTCGATCAGAATTCCGAGACTCTTAACACATCCAGCAGGAGAAGGTGGTGTTCCAAGCTCAATCGGCCAGTACTGAGGGCCCCAAAACTGTGCACTTCTCCCCGGGAGGAGGAGCTCAGTCTTGCCTGGATTGAGCTTGAGCTGATTTTGGTTCATCCAAAGCTGGATGTGTGTCATGGCAGTCTGAAAATTGGTGACAGCGTCAGGGGAAGTGAGGGGAAAAATAAGTTGTAAATCATCCGCGTAATTAAACACGGTGATATCCCATTTACCCAGGGAGTGAAGGAGGGGTTGAAGGTACAAATTAAAAAGGAGGGGAGACAAAGATGATCCTTGAGGGACTCCGCAGGACGAGGGGACACTAGAGGCACAGAAGGGACCCATGCTTACTGCCTGGGACCTCTCCTCGAGGAAGGATTTGATCCAAGACAGAGCCGCCCCACAGATTCCGGCGGATTCGACACGGTGGATTAAGATGTTATGGTCCACCGTGTCGAAAGCCGCCGATAGATCGAGTAAGACCAGAGCCTGGGGATGTCCTTTGTCCTCGCTGCGCCTGAGATTATCCAGCACAGCGAGGATCACGGCCTCGGTGGAGTGGGCTGGTCTGAACCCGGCCTGGTTGGGTGCAAGGTAGTTGGATTCCTCGATAAAGTGTGAGAGGCAGGTCGTGACATGAGCCTCAAGGATTTTGGAAAAGAAAGGTAGGAGGGAGATGGGGCGATAATTGGCCAGGACTGCTGAATCGGCGCCAGGCTTTTTTAAGAGGGGCACCAGTGTAGCCTCTTTAAATGAGCTGGGGACTGAGCCTGAGATGAGAGAAGAGTTGAGCAGGGGAAGGATACAGTGTGGGAGGGCATGACAGATGTCGCGGAGCACGAAAGGGGGACAGCAGTCCTTGGGAGATCCAGATTTCACGCGGGTGGACAGTCTAGTGAGTGATTCCGGGTCGAGCGCAGGAAACTGAGAGAAGGTAGATGTATTAACAGGGAGAGGAACTGATGTGGCGGGCGGAAGTGAGTGGGGAATGGAATTCTTGATGGCAATGATTTTATCAGTAAAGAAGGAGTTTAAGGCAGTGCAAGATTCCAAGGAGGGAGGTGGGATCGAAAGTGTCCTGGCGTCCGATGTCAATTCGCCAAGGACTTTGAATATCTCCTTGGATCTGTTGGGAGCTGTTAAGATCCTATTGGAGATGAAAGAGGTTTTAGTGGTGATAATTGCAGCTTTGTAGGCTTTGCGCGCAGACACATAGGCTTCCCTGTCGGGGCCGAGGTAGTGGCGCCGCCATCTGCGCTCCAATTGGCGCAGCTCCAGATGTTGCTGCTTTAAGGTGGAATTGTACCATTTGTGGGATTTGTTAAGATGGGTGCGGGAGAAGCAGGTGAGGGGAGCAAAAGTGTCACTGGCCGTTGTTAACCAGTGTGAGATGTTAGCATCAATGGTGTTGATATCCAAGGACTCGGGGAATGGAGGCTGGGTCTTGGCAAGTAAGGAGAGAAAGGCGGGCGAGTCCAGAGTTTTCCAGTTCCGGGCGGACCCTCCAGGCCGGGAGGGGGGCCTGATCAGGCCCTTTATGAGGATGGATGACTCGATCAGAGAGTGGTCTGACCAGACACAGGGGGAGACAGTCGGACCGAGAAATGAGATACCTTGAGTCCATATGTGGTCCAGGATGTTGCCCCCGGTGTGGGTGGGGGAGGTAACATGCTGCGTCAGGTTGAGGCTAGAAAGTGCCTCAAACAATTCGGTAGCATGGGGACCGGCGGCAGCATGGTTGAACCAGTAGTTGAAGTCGCCGTATATGGCAACGCGGGCTGAGGAAGTCATGAGGGCAGCGAGCTGCTCGCAGAGAGTGACGGGGAATAATGGCATTGGGATAGGAGGGCGGTATAAGACAATAAGGGTCAAAGCCCCCGCTTCAGTTGGCAGGCTAATTACTAAATTTTCAACATCGGGGAGGCATAGAGATGAAGACGTAATGAGAGGAAGATCTTTGCGGATGATTGCTGCGACCCCTCCGCCCCGGCGGCCGTGAGGCCGGTTGGCGTTCAGCAGATAATAGTTAGGGGGTAGTGCAGCCAGGATATCAGGAAGGGATAGGTCGGATAGCCAGGTCTCAGTGAGCAGTAAGATGTCAGGGTTTTCCGCGGTCAGCAGAAGAAAAATATCAGCGTGATGTTGGGGGAGAGAGCGGGTGTTAAGATACAATATGCGGATGCAAGTTTCCGGCGGCACAGGGAGCAACTCAGGTGCACGGGTGAGTCTGGGGGAGACCAGGTCGGCCGCAATGCCAAGAGATGCCAAGCGGTCCCAGGTAGTGGATAGAAGAGCGCAGGGGGGCAGCTGGAGATTTCTGAGTGCAGCGGGGGAGTATGCCAAAGAATGGGTAGCGTTTCGGGGCCCTGGGCCCGTCTGGGCGCGGACGGGCGCAGACGGGCTTGCCTTAGGCGCGCCTTCGGCGCGCAAACGGCGCGCCCGCTGCGCCCGTCCGCTGCGCGTACGAAAGAAGCACATGCTTTATGGCGATGGTAGGAGGCGTGGCCAGTTGCAGTGGGCGTGGCCGGGGGGAGCGGCCGCTGGAGTCGGCGAGCAGGAGCTCCTATGGCCGCTGCAGCGTCACCTTGGGCTGCGCGGCGCTGACAGACGCAGGGAGAGTCCCTGAGGGCAGGTAGGCTGAAATTAAAATAAGCGCGAGCGAGCGCTGTGAAGGTGAAGATTAATTTTTAAAATGAGGGATAGCTCAGGTCTATAGCTCCCGCGGAAGGCAGGGGAGTTATCCGATCCAATTCCAGTGAGCTAGCAGTCAGCTCCTTAAAAAGCTCAGGTGGGCGTGGCCTATTGCGGTGGGCGTGGCCAGAGAAGCGCGAGCGGCGCTGTGAGAGAAAAAGATATTATTTATTTAAAAAGAGGGTTTACCAAGTCTATTACTCCCGCGGAAGGCAGGGGAGTTTGTCCAGTCCAATTGGACTTGAGCTAGCAGTCAGCTCCTTAAAAAAGCTCAGGTGGGCGTGGCCTATTGCGGTGGGCGTGGCCAGAGAAGCGCGAACGGCGCTGTGAGAGAAAAAGATATTATTTATTTAAAAAAGAGGGTTTACCAAGTCTATTACTCCCGCGGAAGGCAGGGGAGTTTGTCCAGTCCAATTGGACTTGAGCTAGCAGTCAGCTCCTTAAAAAAGCTCAGGTGGGCGTGGCCTATTGCGATGGGCGGGGCCAGGGAAGCGCGAGCGAGCGCTGTAAGAGAAAAGATATAGTTTGTAAAAATGAGGGTTTACTCATGTCTATTACTCCCGCGGAAGGCAGGGGAGTTTATCCAGTCCAGTTGTGCTTGAGCACTCTTATTCGGCGACCATCTTTAAAGTAGACCCGATATCACTTTTACCACGGATCTTTCACTGCACAATCCCTGTTCATCTTCGTATGTATCCCTGCTCACTCTGTACCCACTCATTTTCTCACTTAACCACACAACTCCCCACCTTTTCTCACTTTTTTCCCCCCTCCCCATCAATACCCTCACTATATGTCATATCTATTTATTTACTTACCTGTTTGGAAGCGCTGACTTGAACGCGCTCTCACAGACCTCCTCGACCACCCCTGACACAGCGACCCCAGCACTGAATCAGGATACGCCCAAAGGCGGTAGCCACGCCCACTGCGAGGCCACGCCCACCCCCAGAGACTACAAATACGCTGAATACAAGCGGATTTGTTATTGACTTGTTGTTATCCTCTGAGGCGGAAGCCGGAGGACTGTGTTTTCAACTGTTTTTAAAACTGCACCATTTTCACTTGTGTTAGAATTTTAAAGACCTCAGAGCTCACCTGGTTGGAAGCGCTGACTTTAACACGCTCTCACAGACCTCCTCGACCACCCCTGACACAGCGACCCCAGCGCTGAATCAGGAAACGCCCAAAGGCGGTAGCCACGCCCACTGCGAGGCCACGCCCACCCCCAGAGACTACAAATGTGCCGGCCATACCAGCGCAGCGGACAAGCGCAGCGGGAGCGCCGTTTGCGCGCCGAAGGCGCGCCTGGGGCAGGCCCGTCTGCGCCCGTCCGGGCCTAGGGTCACTACCCCTGCCGGATACAGCTGCCCCTAAGGTAAGATACTCACGTCGGGAGTTACTAAGTCTCAGACCCCCCACCCCCTCTTGTGAATTCACTCACGACATAAATGGACCTTTCATCCGCTGTACCCTCTGCAAGCCAGTACAACGCAAATTACTTATAAAACCTCACAAGCCTGCTGCCCTGATATTGGCTTCACTTAACTGCCGTTCGCTCCCCAAACATGCGACGCAGATCAACCACCTCATTGAAGACCATAAGATTGATATCCTCTTCCTCACGGAAACATGGCTCGCACCACATTCTGAGGCAGACATGGTGCTAGCAACCCCACCAGGCTTCCTCATTCAGTCCTTACCCCGCCCCCTAGGCCGAGGTGGCGGTGTTGCCATCATCCACCGGGACCACCTTCCTTGCAAAACTGAGGATGCGCAGATCCCTGACTCTGAAAGCCTGCAATTTACAATCAAGCTAGACCCGACCAACTCTCTGACAGGAGTCCTTGTCTACCGCCCTCCCGGTCATCCAGGCCCTTTCGCGAGCACTCTCCTGGACACTGTAGCAACCCTGGCCCACTCCATATCGAATTTCCTGATAATAGGAGATCTTAACATCCATCTTAATGACCCCACTGATCAGACAGCAGCTGACCTGATCGCTGATCTGGCAGCACTTGACATCCACCTCCTTAATTCCGGACCCACTCATACCAAGGGTCACCTGCTGGATCCAGTGTTCACTAACACTCCATCGATGCAAGTGAAGGATGCCTCCCCCTTACCCTGGACAGACCATTTCCTAATCTCCTTCCTACTGCCAGGTTTCTTCAGGAAACCTCAAAAACCGCCCACCTACATCAGGGACAGGACCTGGTCCAGACTTCCTACCGAAGAGTGGGCCAGCATTCTTAAAAACACCAGCCCGTCACACGCAGACGACCCGGCTGTCGCCGACAGCAATTTCAGAGAGTGGATCGCCACCTCCCTGGACTCCGTTCTCCCACTAAGAACTAGGGAGGATAAAAACGGAAAACCTGGGTCCGCCCCGTGGTATACCGCTGACCTCCGACTCCTCCGTAAAAACTGTAAAAGAGCCGAACGGCTTTGGAGGAAAGACTGGCAGCACTCCAGCAAGGAAGCTTACCACAATACAGTCAGACTCTACAAAGAGGCCATCAGACACGCCAAAGTCTCCCACTATGACACGCGGATTACAGAATCTTCTAACTCAGCCAGGGAATCCTTTATAATCGTAAAGGAGCTGCTCAAAGTACCCCACTCCCCGTCCTCCAATGTCCCCTCGGTGGACCGAAGTAATGACCTAGCCACGTACTTCAACGATAAAATTGCTCGTATCCTAGTTTCCCTCCCCCCTCCCGGGTCCACCAGCCACTTGGACAATCCGACACCCCCCAGTCAAACCGAAAGTAATCCTCGTCCTCAACTTGAGACATTCAGGCCAGTAACATGTCTGGAGGTCGAGCGAACCATGACCAAAATGAGAAGTGGTTCACCACTGGATGCGGCTCCCATCAGATTCCTTAAAACCGTGGCCCCTGTCATCGTTCCCACGGTCACGGAGCTCATTAATAGCTCACTTACCCAGGGATCTGTCCCGGCCAGCTGGAAAAGCGCGGTGGTAAAAGCACTCCTTAAAAAACCACAGCTCGATCCAGCAGACATGGGAAACTATCGTCCAATTTCTCTCCTACCGGCAATCAGCAAGCTAGCTGAGAAACTGGTCAACAGACAATTGTCCCAGTTCTTTGAAACAAACAACATCTTACGGGAATCCCAAACTGGTTTCCGCCCGGGCCATGGCACAGATACTGCCCTCCTCGCCGTCATCGAGGAGGCAAGGCGCATACTGGATTCAGGAGGGTCAGTGGCAGTGATCCTCCTGGATCTCAGCGCAGCCTTCGACACAGTCAACCACCGTGTCCTCCTCCATCGGCTCGCGGCAGCAGGGATCACCGGGACGGCACTCAGTTGGATAGAATCCTTCCTCACCGGACGCACGTTCCAAGTATGGGACGGCAATTTCCACTCAGCCACCCTCCCCCTCACAAGCGGGGTCCCTCAGGGATCTTCCCTGAGCCCGACGCTTTTTAACGCATATATGGCTCCCCTGGAAGACGTGGTGACACCATTTGACTTAAAAATGGTAAGCTACGCCGATGACACTCAACTGGTAGTCTCTCTATCCCAACTAGTCGACCACCTAGAGAAACTAGCGAACTGCCTCACCCAAATACACAGCTGGATGAGTGATTCATCACTAAAATTAAATGGGTCTAAGACCGAAGTGATGCTCCTGGGAAAACAATGGGCAACTATCCCCCCAACAGTCCGGCCTGACGTATTCGGAGAAATCCCCGCCCCGAAGCGTGAAATCAAAACCCTTGGAGTATGGCTCGAACCGGAGCTCACCATGAAGACGCAAGCGGCCAAAACTGCGGGCACCTGTTTTGGGCTCATGCGCACTACCCGTAAGATCCTCCCATTACTACCACCTGCCTCTAGGAAACTCCTTATCCAGGGGCTAGTATTGTCCCGTCTTGACTACAGCAATATGGTCTACCTGGGTGCTCCAGAGGCCACCCTGACTAGACTACAGCGGACACAGAACGCTGCGGCCCGTCTGCTCACGAACCTTCCTTCGAGAATGTCAGCAAAACCAGCCCTCAAGGCCTTGCACTGGCTCCCTGGGTTGAATTCAAAGCCATGTGTACAACACACAAACTTATCAACGGATCTGGCCCTACTATCCTCAGCAGCATGGTCACCCCCTACAATGCATCCAGATCCCTCCGTTCAGACAGTGAGCACCTGGCCAACATCCCCAAATTCAAAAGGACTCGCACCGGAGGCCGACGATTCTCGGTGCAAGCGGCCGTGAGATGGAATTCCCTCCCACGTACCCTCAGACTGGAAGCCAGCTACCTGGTCTTTCGCAAAAAACTGAAAACGCACCTATTCCCGAAATAATCGTTCCTCCTCCCTCCCTCTCCTTATAGGATAAACAATCTCCTTACAGCGCGGGGATGCCCTTGGGTCACCAGGCGCTATACAAATCGCTAAAATAAAAAAATAAAAATAAATAAATAAAATTTTGAACGCCATGGCCTCTCTGCCCACTGCCGATAGCCAGCGCCTCTCTCTCCCTCTCTGACCCCGCCAGCATCCCCCGCGCGCTGACATCCCACGTTCTCACATGCTTGGGCCATAAACCACCCCTTCAGCGCGGCCCTGCCTCGGAGCCACATTCCGTACCCAACTAACACCTCCCTCCGTCCCTTTAATGATCACGCATCCTTTGATGAACCCCCTTCCTCTGTGCCCGATTGTCCCGCCCGATCCCAGGCCATCACCTAGCCCTGCGGACACAGTTTATTGCCCCTTACAGTAGGAAGCTGTCCTTCTTCAAAGAATCTATGACTGATAAAAGCCCCCACCCCATGAGATCCGATCAGCCGCACACATTCCGGGAGCCGGCGGGATGTCCAGCTGCGCGATAGTCATCACCTACTGAGATCGGGGTGGGACTTTTACTGTAAATATGTGTGGGAACGGGTTTGGAGCGGAGATTCCGAGGATGCCTTTCCGTACATCAAAGTATCGACAAGAATGTGTTTTATGTAATAAAGCAATAAACCTGTGTATAAGAGGCCAGGCCTCAAGGATGCTTTTAGAGCACCTCGAGAAGATACCCTGTTGTCTGATTTGACGTGTTCTGCTCCGTCGGAATAAACTCCTGTTTCCTGCCTTCTGTCTCCAGCGCCTGCCTCTTTGTTTGGTAATCTCGAATGGAATGAGAGGCGGCTAACGCCGGGCAAATACCGAAGGGTTCTTGGTCGAATTCGGCCCTACCTTTCGACAATTGGCGGCCCAAACGTGGGGCCCATCAGCGACGCGTGGATCCAGTGGGAGAGGTCCCAACGACAGAGTGAACGACTGCAACGATCGGGAAGAGCTCCTGCCCGATAGACCCTCGTCTGGCAGCCGATCATCCGAACTTCACCGGTTCCGAGCAGACCTCTCTCGAGTGATCTACGGTCCTGACTGGGAACCATCAGGAGTGCCACAGCAATTACGGAGAATAGAGGACGATCGGGCGCTGGAAGCGAAAGACGAGAAACTGTCCATGCGGTCCGGGTAAGGTCGTGCAACACGACGAATTGCGAATTGATTGTTTGATTGTTTGAAAATACTAGTATTACTCATTTGATTGTTTCTGAGAGATTCTCTATTTGCAAACAAGCACAGGGTCGCCATACTCTGTTTAGTCTTTGCAGATAGTGAAGGGTAGGTAACGCAGGCTTTTGCCCCCTTTTGTAATCCGTCGTGCCTACTTCCCTCTCCATTTGATTGATTGTTATCCAAGCATTTACTGTTTTGGAATTGGTTCTCTTTGGATCATTCTCTATTTACAAAAAAGCACAGAGTCGCAATACTCTGTCTAGTCCTTGTGAATAGTGAAGGATAGGTAACGCAGGCTTTTGCCCCCGTTGTAATCCGACGTGTCTATTTTTATCCCTCATTTGATTGATTGTTTGACCGAACATTGATCGTTCGGAATTGGTTCTCTTTGGGTTATTCTCTATTCACAAATAAGCACAGGGTCGCAATACTCTGTTTAGTCTTTGCGGATAGTGAAGGATAGGTAGTGCAGACTTTTGTCCCCTTTGTAACCCGTCATGCCTGTCTTCGCCCCGTTTGTTGGTAGTTGGTTCAGCCCGGACCGCTTATTAGAGGTGAAACATCCGGCTCCACTGGAGGGCACCCCTAATAAGGACATGTTTACTAAATATGGACTAGTCACCGTGGCTTATAGTAAGCTGTGGCATAAATACACGAGAAAGGATCAGGGAAGTCAGTGGCCACTGATAGGATCCTTTGATAACGACAAAATAAACGCGCTGGAAACAGCCCTTTATAGCAATAAGACAACACCCACTATGCTCGATAGCTTCGGCATGTGGCGCAAAGAAACTGAACAGCGAAAGAAGAGAAATGAGGTCAGGTTAGAAGAGGAATTACGCAAGGCAGCTCACCTGGCCGCTAACAAATTAAAGGAAGAAATAAAAGAAAGAGAGGAAACCAAGCTAAAACAAGATTCCGAATCATCAGGCCAGTGTCCCGTCAGGACACCCTCTACACTTTACCCCAAGCTACCTTCGAAACAGCGAACGAACGACGATTTACTACTAGGTCCCCCGATCATCTACATGTCCCCTCCATATGCCCCTTCCCAACCCTTAGCACAGCACCCGCAACCCCCAACGACAGGCGAGAGTAGTGCCGGAGCCTCGGTCCTCATGGCCTCTGCGCCGACTGAATCCCTTGCACTCAGCGCAGCACAAGCAGCAACTTCAGGTGATCCCGAAGCGGGGAGGAAAGACCCCGCGAGATCGAATAGATTAAGTAAGGACGAACGAGCTGGGATCGATAAGATCGTAAAGACACTGGTGGTGCGAAAGGAAAGTGAGGATTATATAACGGATATGTACCATACATATGCCAATAGCCACAGGCGACACTTTGTCGTACACCTTTGTTACCATACCCTTAATGCCTACGAAGACCGCTACCAAGGAAAAGGCCCTGAAAACCTAACGACTCTGTATAGAAAAGTTGATGTCGGGGATGGGGACGAGTGTGATGTGACGAACCTCTTCACGCGTACGCTTGAAGTTTTCCGCCACCTCACGGAACTGAAACCAGAGACCAACACCGCGACTCCTGCAGTGACTGAAGCCAGAGTAGAAAAAATTGACACTATGATGCCCATTAAGGAGGCCACTCCCTATTGGGTCCCCCCACGAGGACAGGGAACACACGACGATATTAACCACCAAGATGCGAGAGGGAGGGTAGTTTACAACTGGGTTTACCAACCATGGGATCGGCAAGACATCCTGACTTTCCGAAAGTCCTTGTCTGATCTGCGAAAGAACCCCACAGCCTTCTATACAGAATTAGCCACCGCTTTGGGTTCGACGATTATGACCCTAGCGGATATCGATTTGTTTTTCGGGTTATGTCTGCCAGCTGATGTGTGGAAGCAAATCCGGAAAGTCGACCACCTTGAGCTGTTCGGACATACCTGGATACAACTCGGTGATGTAGACAAACAGCGAGAGCCGGGACAAAAACCTATGAAAGCCATCCTAGACCTACCAGATAAGATCGTGCAGAAATTAAAAACCTTAGTCCCAGAAAGGAAGGTGGACTGGTCGGTAGTAACGGCCTGTCGCCAGAAACCCCAGGAAGACGTATCAGAATACTTCTCCCGGTTTGAAACGGTGTTCTCCGATTACAGCGGCCAGGACATGACCACTGCAACCGGACATCATTTGTTTGTCCAGAACTATGTGAAAGGCCTGACACCAGAAGTCTCGCAGAAACTACAGACTAGCGAGAGTAGTTGGGCGGCCTCCAAGCCCGCAGCTATCCTTCAGATGGCTCAATACTATGAGCGACAGAAGAACGAGAACGATCAAGCGACTGAGAAAAAGAAAAAGGACTTGAAAGAGAGGGTAATGATTGCTCAGTTGCAAGGGGTGACTATAGGAAGGGAACAGTATAGAGGGAACTACCAGTCGAATGCTCCTAGAAATCCACCCCCTAGAGACCGCACACCCGCACCCGGCGCTCCACGAACAGACCTCAACGAGAACCAGTGTGCGTTTTGCAAAGGATTTGGCCATTGGAAATCTCAATGTCCAGTTCTGCAAGAAGCACTCAGAAATAAAGACACGGGAGACATAGCGGGCGGGCCGAGAAATAGAGGACAGGGACGAGGGCACACAAGCGACACCAACAATGACAGACCTGGTAGACCAAACACGTTTGACCGTCCCCGACAGAATCAGTGCCAACAGTCTGACTGCGACAATGCCCACGACTTTGCATAGGACTGCCAAGGGCAAGGAAGGGATCCAGTCGAGCTCCATGTTGACCAGCAAGGCCCTTATGTCACCGCTAAGGTCCTAGGTACGAAGTCTCCATTTCTGGTAGATACTGGTGCAACACGTAGTGCGTTGTCTAAACGATTGATTCCCAGGGCACCCTTGTCTGGCTCACATGTGACATCAATAGGTTTTGATGGAACGCCCTCCACTAATCCCTTGTCCACACCGATCTCTTTTAACTTGGACAATAACACCACTGACACAACGTTTTTGCTCTCCTCCAACACCCCCGACGCCATTATGGGACTTGACTTATTGAAACATTTTCGAGCTACTATTAGGTGTTCACAAGACGGAGTTCGAGTCATTCTGTACGACAACCCAACGCAGCTCAGATCTTGTCGCACACAACACATGTTTTCTATCACTGACACTGACTTGTCCTTACTCGACACCCTACCTCTGTACCTATGGGCAAAGACTGACTCGGACGTAGGACGCATGATGATAGACCCTGTACACATAACTGTTCGACAGGACGCAGTACTCCCCAAACTCCCGCAGTATCGGATATCGCCCGAAGGCGAGAAGGCGTTGGTAAAAATCATCCAGTCCCTGGTAGATGCAGGGGTGGTGGAAGAAGTAGTTAGCAATGTTTGCAACAGCCCTATCCTACCCATTGTGAAGAAGCAGGGTGAGGGAGATGAAAAAGCGTACCGCTTCATCATCGACCTACGAGAAGTCAATAAAGTGGTTGTAACCCAGTACCCTGTAGTCTCAGACATCACCACCATTCTGACCCTGATTCCTTCCACTGCCACCACCTTCACGGTAATCCCCGAAGCAAGTCCGCTCTTTGGTAGGCCTCACCTCCTTCTGCCGACAATGGTTGCCAAATTTCAGCCTCATTGTGAAACCACTACTTTCCCTACTGGCTAAAGATGCCCCCTTCCCGCTCCCTTGGACCCCTGAATGTCAATCCTCCTTCAAGGAACTACGAGATGCCCTCTGTTCAGCGCCCGTCCTAGGAACCCCTGATTATACAAAGCCCTTCGCTCTCTACACTCACGAAAGGGAGGGATGCGCTTTGTCTGTCTTGACTCAGTCCATTGGCCCCAAACAACGACCATGTGCCTATTTCTCTGCCACTCTTGACCCTGTAGCAAGAGCTTTGCCTGCCTGCCTTCGAGCAGTAGCCGCTGCTGCTGTCTCTATCCGACAAAGTGAGGGAATCGTACTCTCGAATTCCCTCACGGTACTAGTGCCTCATGCTGTTGACACCCTCCTAAACCAGACAAAGACACAACACCTGACCAGCGCGCGACTGACTGGGTACCAACTGACACTGCTCGCACCTCACATCACGCTGAAACGATGCACCACACTGAACCCAGCCACCTTGCTGCCTCTGCCTGAAAACGATCCCGATGTGCCCCCAATACATGACTGCGTGACCCTCACGGACGAACAGACTAGGAGTAGAGTTGACCTCCGAGACACTGCCTTCCCAAACCCTGACGGAGAGCTATGGGTAGACGGCTCTTGCATTAAACTCCCCGACGGCACCACCTCAGCTGCCTATGCAGTTACCACAGCCCGAACTGTAGTTGAAACCGTCCGCATCACGCAACGATCCGCCCAGGCGGCAGAACTGATTGCCCTCACACGAGCATGTATCCTAGCAAAGGGGACAACAGCAAACATTTACTCGGACAGCCAGTATGCCTTCGGGGTGGTTCATCATTTTGGGCTCTTATGGAAGGAGAGGGGATTTCTGACATCTCATGGCACGCCCATCCTGCACGGAGATCTAGTCTCCACTCTGACTGAAGCGGTTCTACTCCCCAAACAACTTGCCGTAATCAAATGCCAAGCACACAAAAAGGTGACAGACATCATTGGACAGGGAAATGCACTGGCCGACATCACTGCTCGAACCACAGCTGAGAACAGGACGACGACTCGCATGTACGTGACTAGGTCACAAGCAGAAAAATGGACGGACGCTAGGGAAACTATTAGGGACATCCAAATGGCCAGCTCACCACAAGAATTGACTGAATGGGCACGGGTGGGATTAAAGGATGATGAAGGCTGCTGGCGGACAAGAGACACGAACAAATGGTTGCTACCAAACTCGTACCTGATCCCCATACTGACGATGGCCCATTCCCCTGCACACATAGGATCTGCCCCTATGGCCGAACTTGTCTCCCGAGTTTGGCATAACGATAGAATTACAGACTCAGCCAAACGATTAGTCCAACAATGTCTAGTCTGCCTGCAACACAACCCTGGGAAAGGAACTGTCGTACCCCGGGGAGGGTTTGGGGTTCCCAACCATCCATTTGAAGTCCTACAGATGGACTATATCCAGTTAGAGAGATGTCAAGGACTGAAGTATGTACTTGTTGTTGTGTGCGCTTTTAGCAAATGGGTGGAAGCCTACCCGACGCGTGACAACACTGCTATTGCCACTGCAAAAGTACTACTGAAAGAGTTCTTCCCTCGCTACGGCCTTTGCCGTATTTTATGGAGTGACAATGGCCCCCATTTTGTAGCCGAGGTTATCCAGCTCATCCTGAAAGGACTGGGGGTACGACAGAAATTCCACGCAGTTTTCCACCCCCAATCTGCTGGACTGGTCGAGCGGCACAATGCCACATTGAAACTAAAACTGGCGAAAATAGTGGCTACCACAGGACTAAAATGGCCAGATGCTCTCCCCCTAGCATTGCTGTCAATGCGTTCCACCCCCACCAAACACCACTTGGCCCCTTACAAGGTCGTTTTCGGCCGGCCCATGAGTATCTGGTCCGCACCCAAACCGACATTTATTCACGACGTCCCGGACGTCCTAATGTCTGACTACCTGTATAACCTAACTAAAACTCTGTCTGTTATTCATCATCAGGTGCTGCAGGCCATCCCCGATGCTTCCAGGGGCCCCGGGCACACCATCCGGCCTGGAGATTTCGTCCTGATTCGGAACTTCCAGCGGGAGAAGAGTCTGGAACCCCGCTGGACGGGCCCCTGGCAAGTCTTGATCACCACCCGAACAGCTCTTCGAGTGGAGGGGAAGCGAAATTGGCTGCATGCACATCATTGCAAGAAAATCTCTCCGGCCTTGACGTCGACCGAAGACGTGAACACCCAGGAAGAGCTCCTGGACAAAGACCGACCATCCCTGAGCTGCTACCCTGAAACAGAGACACTCGAATTGGCGAAATTCCCTTATCCCACTGTGCCATCCAGAGAAGGGTATAACCTGCAACGAGAGGAGGGAGCTTCGGCTAAGTAGACCACTGACTAAGTTATCATTCTCAGAGCGGCGGCCTAACACAACAAAGGCTGCCAGGAGAGAAACCAAACGAAGTCTGTGGTTCTGCCCACTACCGAGCACCTTGAAGATGATGGAAGCGCCCGATACGAAGATGATGGAAGCAACCGGACATCCGAAGACCCGCTACAGGAACCCAAAAACTGACAGTTTGCACAGCTCAAAGACTATTGCTCTTCTTATCACTCTTCTCTTTTGCCTCCTCCTCATGACTACCTTCTGGATCGTGGAAGAGAACGCACCGGCTCATAAGACATTTCTAACGACTGCTCAACCTACCACCATGAAAGAACACTACCTGGTCTCTCTTTCACCTCAAATCCAAGAAAGGCGTAAGGAGTTCTGGAACAACTCCTTCGTACAGTTGCTGCACCAACACAACCTTGCTGCAAATGCCACGAATTGCTGGGTCTGTGGGTTGATACCACATGCCACCGGACATTACATTCCCTTCATCCCTTCACCTTTCTCTGTTCATGGCTCCTGCCTTGCCTGGCTGATCCTCTTGCAAGAGAGCTACAGAGACAACGCTACTTCCAGCGAAACTATGTCACACTTTTATCATGGAGTCTGGCTGAACAAAACCGGGAGAGCTGCTGCTCCTTTTTGCCCTCTATCCTCCAATGCCACTGTTCACATGGACATCCCCGCCAAAGAAAGGGTGGAGATGCAAATATTCAACAATCCAGCCAGACCCACTTTCTCCTACCTCCGGAAACGAACAGCTGCCACCCTGACTGTGGCCCTATCTGTCGTCAATGTCTCGGGCCTCGTATGCATCACAGGCCATGGGACACAAATGGTGGGCCACAGCACTTGCCGCATCACCAGAACTTTGTACTCAACCGACCCACCCTCTTTTGTCACCTCTCCAAACATGTACTTCGTCTGTGGTACAAAAGCCTACACCTGGCTCCCAAAGGGCTGGGGAGGTACCTGCTACATAGCCTTCATCCTTCCTCCAACCTATGTGGCTCCGGCAAACCACCACCGACAGAGACGAGCAAAGGACATCGAGCGGGCCGACTCCACCGGAGCACAATTCTTGGATGCAATGAAAGGACTTGTTCCACTTTGGGGTCCGATGGCAAACAGTCATGCCATTCGGCATTTGTCCCAGGCAGTCGAAACAACGATGAACATTACAGCTGGTATCCTCACAAACAATACAGCCGAGCTTCAGGCGGTCCATCTGGTGGCTCTTCAAAACCGCCTTGTTCTAGATGTGGTTCTGGCGGACCGTGGAGGAGCATGCCGTATCATCGGGTCCAGCTGTTGTACCTACATACCAGACAATTCGCCCTCAGTCTACAAAGCCATTGAACACCTCCACAGACTCTCCTCAGAAGTTCATCAGGAACAAGAAGGATGGTCGCTCGGGAGTTGGTTCTGGAGTACTGTAAAGGACTGGGGATGGAGGTTGCTCATGATTGTACTGATACCAATCGTCGTAATATGCGGACTCTGCCTGGGTATTCAATGCTTGCCACCTCTGTGTTCACTATTTGCTAACTGTGTTTGCCCTAAGACTCCGAACTTTGAAGCTGAACGCATGAAAGCTTTGTATGATGTAGAAATCCGTAATATGATGGGGATAGACATAAATTGACAAGCTGGCTAGATATGTTGAAAAGGGAGGACTGTGTAAATCTAGATTGCGACGTAAACATTATCGGCGCCATCTTGTCCCTTTTTAGCTCAAATGTGCGCGTAAGTAGCAGCCATTTTGAACGCCATGGCCTCTCTGCCCACTGCCGATAGCCAGCGCCTCTCTCTCCCTCTCTGACCCCGCCAGCATCCCCCGCGCGCTGACAGCCCACGTTCTCACATGCTTGGGCCATAAACCACCCCTTCAGCGCGGCCCTGCCTCGGAGCCACATTCCGTACCCAACTAACACCTCCCTCCGTCCCTTTAATGATCACGCATCCTTTGATGAACCCCCTTCCTCTGTGCCCGATTGTCCCGCCCGATCCCAGGCCATCACCTAGCCCTGTGGACACAGTTTATTACCACTTACAGTAGGAAGCTGTCCTTCTTCAAAGAATCTATGACTGATAAAAGCCGCCACCCCATGAGATCCGATCAGCCGCACACATTCCGGGAGCCGGCGGGATGTCCAGCTGCGCGATAGTCATCACCTACTGAGATCGGGGTGGGACTTTTACTGTAAATATGTGTGGGAACGGGTTTGGAGCGGAAATTCCGAGGATGCCTTTCCGTACATCAAAGTATCGACAAGAATGTGTTTTATGTAATAAAGCAATAAACCTGTGTATAAGAGGCCAGGCCTCAAGGATGCTTTTAGAGCACCTCGAGAAGATACCCTGTTGTCTGATTTGACGTGTTCTGCTCCGTCGGAATAAACTCCTGTTTCCTGCCTTCGGTCTCCAGCGCCTGCCTCTTTGTTTGGTAATCTCGAATGGTATGAGAGGCGGCTAACGCCGGGCAAATACTGAAGGGTTCTTGGTCGAATTCGGCCCTACCTTTCGACAATTCAACTGTGGATTGTATCATAAGGGAGGTCATCAAAAGAAACCACAGATAAAGAAAACAAGATCTTAGTGTGAAGAAGACCATGTAACTAGTTCTACGGACTGGATGTTGTGATGGGAATATTATGTGCAGTGCAAAGGCGTAGGTGCAGATTAAAACAGGATTTATAACAGAAAACTCTTTTTATTAGGATATCTAGTTATAATCCTCATTAAAAACGGTGCAACCAGGCAGTTTCATGCATCACTGCCTGTATTATCCGGTCAACATGTTTCAGCCTACGGGATTGTTTCTCCCTAGCATTCGTCAGGACCTTCTTACATTTTGCTATAGCACTAATGTTTACTGTGAATTAAGTGTAAACCAAAAAATTATAATAGATAACATTTTCCAATTTCATTTCTTTATAGGAAAAATTCCTTCCAAGTGTAGCTTGAAAGTAATACAATCTCACCAATTAAATGTGTCTCCTCGGTACTCACAAGGTTAAAATATACCTGGAACAGAGAAGATCATGCATGGTAATAATACATTGATTCACACACAGAGTCATTAATAAGCGCAAACAGACAGATGATCCCAGGTCCAGAAACTTGTGCAACCTCTAACTTAAAATAACTCAGTATTTCACAGAAACAAACATATAAATGATAAAGGTATATATGAATGCTTGCTCACCCGTGACGTACGAGGAATAAGCCTCACCTCGCCTGGAACTCAGCTCAGGTGCAGGAGGCCACGCTCTATTGTATGTAAAGTAAGAGGAAGAACACAGAGAGCCATAATCAAGACACCTAGAAAAAATCTCCAGAGAATGACCTCCCCCTCATCAATCAAATACCACATATACACCTAACATGCCCAAAAGGTGCATGTGGTGGAATAGCTGACTACCACATTTAATATGGGGTATTATCAGATGTAAGGGAGTCCGAACTGGTAGAAACAGAGAAAAAGAAACAACAAACTATATTGATTATTTACTGCAGGAACGGGCCCTAGATGTTTTGCTCAGGGACACCTCAGCCTGAAACAATGGTGTTGGTAAGGTTGTGAAAAGAATTGGAAAGTCATATTTGTGCAGAGCACTATCGTAATTAGTCCCTTGTTTGTGAAGACTAAAGCCCGGTCACATATACAGTCGGGCAGCTATCTAAAGGGTGCATGAATCATGTTGATAACATGCCTCTAGAGTTCTTGTCTTCAATGTCTGTGACAATTTGAACACGTTATATCTATAAATAGTATGTCAAACATCAGTATGCAAATGCTGTCTTTAAGAAAAAACTCGCGCACCACCTGTACTGTCCGATATTGAAATGTCTAAACTAACAACGGACAACACAGGAGGTAGCAAAGCAACATCTCAAGCCTCCTCTCGCTTACATCTTACATTCTTTAGGCAAGCTGGAAATCGAACAAACAACAGAGACATAGCAACCCACTTCTTACCTCTCTGTCGTTACCGTAAGCCTTGCCCGAGCTGTGGGTGGAGGTACAGGAATCGGGGGAAGTGAGTGCTATATGTACCCTGCAAAAGCTCCAGCTGTACGTGATTGAGAACAACCGGGCACCGGCTTAGCGCATCATTCAAAACTACCAAGTGATAACAAAGGGTTGACACCGAGACTGGAGGGACCCACGAAACATACGACCATGTTGTGGTACACGGCACAGGCAAAGTTGTGATGGAGAGGGACTATAACTAAACTTACCCCTCTCTGGGACAACCCCAAACTAGGGTACCTGCGGCACAGTAAGGGGTTCACGCAATGGGACATGATAGGCATCTCCATGGTCAGGGATTTGTGGGACAGAGGAACGGTGGTACCATTTGCCCAACTTCAGCAACAATATGACCTTGGCCCGACTGAGACAAATAGGTACGTGCAAATAAGAAATGCATCACTGTCAGTGATCCAGCCAAATACTGAAGTCCCCGAGACCTCCCCGCTGGAAGACCGACTACTTACAGCCCACATGCATAAACGCGCCACATCACTTACATATAGGAAGCTACTTAATAACCTACCAGACCCGACAGCTACACTAAGGGGTAAATGGATGACGGAAGTGGGGGACATAGATGACTTTGAGTGGCAGGAAGCCCTAGCATCGCCCAAAGAGGTGGGAATCTCCGCTAAGCTGCGGTTGGTACAGCTTAAGATCCTGCATCGAACATATTACACCAGAACCATCTTACATAAACTACAGAGGGCACAACATCCATATTGCCTTAGAGGGTGTGGGGAAGAAGGTACTTTTATACACACCATATGGGAGTGCTCAGCTATAGCAGACAACTGGCACCAGGTCTTACGTACTATATCACAGACAGTGGAGGTGTCACTCCTACCGGAACCGCGTAGATGCTTACTTAATATATGGGAACCTAATGATCTTTCAAGCCACGGACAGATATGGGTCACGTTGGGCCTCATGATTGCTAAAAGGCATATAGCACAGAAATGGGGAGAAGGGGGTTGCCCTCATTGACAGTCTGGTGTAGAGACATGGATCTTGCTATGATCACAGAACGGACGGTATACGCAACGAGAGGAAGCCCCCGGAAATGGACTAAAATCTGGGCGGCCAGGAATATTTTTAGAGGTGAAATATGTGATCCACTGCAAGAAACTGATGTAGATAGTTCGGATGAGGATTCAGAGTAAAGGGGGGATTATGGAAGGGAAAGAGGTATCGAGGGAACTGTTACGAGATATACAGTATAATATTGAAATTGTAAAGATACTATATTTGAAACTATGTAATCTAACCGTGCTATACGAATGTCTGATTGCTGTCAATGTTGCCTATATGTTGCTCAACTTTAATAAAAACATGGAAAAAAAAACTACCAAGTGACGTCGCTACAACCGGAAATAGTAGTCCGTTAAATAAAATGCAAAAATACTTTTCCCCTATCTCATGTGAATGCTCGGAACCGTGCTAATAATTTTATTTTATGAAAGTGCTCTTCCGAGAAATAGAGAGGTCCAAAAACAAGAGATCTGAATCATATCAAACTCCGGTTGTGCCGTAAATGAGGGGTAATGTTCTTGGACTACAAAGTGATGTCAACCCGCACGGTAGTTGTAGTTCTTGCATTGAGCCTAGTTATGTCGCTATACAGAACTCTAAACAATACACTTCATGTATAAATAGTCCTAACCTAATGTCTATATAACCATACAGACATGTACCGCCATCAACCTCCAATGGCTCCTTTTCAGACTAACCATCAAGAATTTATCAGCCAACCTTTTTTAGGGTTTGGCCCCAGAAGATCGCGAGGAAAACGGAGAAATCCAACAATCCAGGTTCTTTGGAACCAACCACCAGTGCAGCAGGTGGGCACACGGAGCCAAACCAAGAAAACACCACAACAATCAGGGACCAGTGCGGAAGCAACTTAGTGGTTAACCTGAGCAAAAGAACCCTGACGTCTGATGAACAAGCGGTTCTTAACAAAGGTCTAGCTTTCGTGACAACATTTTGTGGAGATGACTTCCAGGTTCAGTGCGAATTGGCTCAGTTCTTTCGGAAGATATGTCTTCACTACTTTTTTTTTTAAGGACAAATCAATACCTGAGAGTCCCCCAAATGATCGAAATACAGGACTCAAGAACCGCTCAACTTTCAATCCTCCTTCCATTGGTCTTCCTCCCCAGGTGTTAACCTTTGAGAGAGCAGTTTCAGAAGAGATTAGCCAACTTTGCAAGAATAAACAGGGCACATACACCAATTTACCTAAAACAGAACAAACAGCTGTATGTACCTTATCAGAGGACGCTGCAATAACTATCAAGCCTGCAGATAAAGGCGGTGCGATTGTCATTTTAGATACTGACGGATATCACACTGAATGCCTTCGCCAATTATCTGATAGGAAGTTCTAACGTCCATTGAAAGAAGATCCAACAGAAACACAAGCTATTAACGACACGGTGGAAGAAGTCACAGTAGAAGGTTGGATCACCACCCAGGAGGCAAACTTTTTACAGACTGCACATCCAGTGATGCCTTATTTCTACTGTTTGCCAAAGATACATAAAGTTCAAAGGCCACCACCAGGCAGGCCTATAATTTCTGGCCTTGGTTCAATTTTGGAACCCCGGTCTACTTTTGTAGACTACTTTTTAAGACCTCTCGTGAAGAAAATGCCTATGTATCCGCAAGATACCAAAGATGTGCTACGTCTCCTGCCTAAAATTGAATTGGTCAATGAGAAAGATTTTTTTGTCTCCTTTGACGTGGAGTTACTATACACGTCAATTCCCCAAGATGAGACTCTGAAGACCATCAGTGCCATCCTGACAAACACAGTTTTGGATTCTAGAACACCAGTACATTTCATCATGGCCTGTGCGCAACTGGCCAAGAAAGAAAATGTCTTCAGGTATGAAGAAACCATATATCTGTAGATTTCGGGGACGAGCATGGGCAGTGTTTTTGCACCTAGCATGGCCAATCTATTCGTACACTCCTTTGAACAACAATATGTTCTGAATTCCGATAACCCCTTCCACAAGTCGATACGCTTGTGGAAGCGGTATATCGATGATATTCTTGGTGGTATGGAGGGGTGACACTGCATGGATTCTAGCTTTTCAACAATGGTTAAATACCAGAAATCAGTTTTTGAAATTCACAGTTGAAATGGACAAGGAGAAGTTTTCATTTTTAGATCTTTCCATCTTTTCCACACCTTCAGGACTTGAAAGTGAGTTATACCGCAAACCCATGGCACGTAATTCATTATTAAGCTATGACAGCCAGCACCCAAATCTTTGTGTGGGATAATCTGCCTTATGGCCAATTACTGCAGATTCTGAGGAATTGCTCAATTTCTGACAAATATAAAGAACACGCTGACACCCTATTCAACCAGCTGAGAGCAAGAAAGTATCCAAACAAACGTGTTAAACGCTCTCTCAAGAGTGCTTCCAACAACAACCGAGAAGCTCTCTTGGAACCACCTATGGACAAACCTCCACTTGAACGTTTGTGAGTACTTTCAGTAATTTGACTAACGGGATACAGAAATGTGTCAGAAAACACTGGAAGATTCTAAACAGCTGCAGTGATAAGATTCCCCTTCCTCTTTTCTCACTAATGAGAAGTACCAACCTACGAGATAGGTTAGTTCACACCAGACCACGGGGTGTGCCGAGTAGACCGTTAGGGACGTTATGGGACTTACCTGCTGTTCAGGGTCATTTTGCCTGTGGCACTTGTTCCATCTGTCCACAGACTCAGCAATCAAAAACAATTGACATAGGAACAAACAGACCCTGGGCCCAGAATCACTTTACCAACTGTAATAGTGAGAACTTAATCTATCTAATCACTTATCCTTGTCATTACAAATATGTGGGTATGACGAAGCGTAAGGTCAGACTGCGTATGTTAGAACACAAGAGCAAATTTAGGTGTAGAAAGACCAACACTAAATTGACAAAACATTTCACAGGTTTTTACCACAAGCCAGATGACTTCAGTTGGACAGTCTTGGAAAAACCACACATACCCCCACACATCAGTGACGTGACTAAGTTTCTTTTTAACAAAGATGGATTTTCAAATTATGTAGTGAAACCTCTGGGTTAAATGATGCTACACCCTGGACAGCTTTGCGCACTTAGGGGGTTCATTGAAAACAAATAAATTATACAGGACATAGTAATGCACACTTTTAACAGTACAACTAGAGGTCCAGTTCCTGAGCGGAGATGGAGCGGTACATATTGATATCTATTGCCCTCTACTTCCCACTCAGATATCATTACTAACATTTGATATCTCCTCTAGAGACATGCAGGTACCTGCTGTGTATATTTTGGACTTTCCCTGAGGGCTCTCAGGAGACATGTATGCATTATAAGCTACACATTAGCTGCTGTATGTGCCGCTTTAATTTTCATTTTTATGATTCATTTTTATGGCTGTTTTTCAAGTCCATTTTCAATTCAATTGGGCATTGTAGGGCTGTAGAGATTGATATTGTACATCTGCAGACGTTTTTTCGTCCTGTGTGACTATATTTGGTAGACCTTGGTGTTAGTTTTCAGTCACTACTTACTAAGACAACAAGCCACTGAGATTGATTGTACATACTAACTTCCTGCCTTGTCAGGTTGCTCTCGATTTGTCATATATGAGTGGACTGATTAGTTGGCACAAAATGTGAGCTTCGAAACACTAGCATACCCAAGCTGGTTGACATCACCTAAATGAGGTTCTCTAGTGTACTATGCTCAGTCTTTCCTTTTTCCTCTGCGCATACTCCGATACATGGCGGTACATGTCTATATGGGTAGGACTATTTGTACATGAAGCGTATTGTTTAGATTTCTGTATAGCGACATAACTAGGCTCAGTGCAAGAACTACAACTCCCATGCGGGTTGACATCATTTTGTAGTCGAAGAGCATTACGCCTCATTTACGGCGCGACCGGAGTTTGATATGATTCAGATCTCTAATTTTTTGTCCTCTATTTCTCCCAAGAGCACTTTCGTAAAATAAACCTATTAGCGCGGTTGCGAACATTCACATGAGATAAGGGAAAAGTATTTTTGCATTTTTATTAACGGACTACTATTTCCGGTTCTAGCGACGTCACTTGGTAGTTTTGAATGGCGCGCTAAGCCGTTGCCCGGTTGTTCTCAATCACGTACAGCTGAAGCTTTTGCAGAGTACATATAGCACTCACTTACGCAGTTTCCTGTACATCCACTCACAGCTCAGTAAAAGATTTGGGTAACGACGGAGAGGTAAGGAGTGGGTTGCTATGTCTCTGTTGTTTGTTCGTTCGTTTTCCAGCTCGCCTAAAGAATGTAAGATGTAAGAGAGAGGAGGCTTGAGACGTTGCTTTGCTTCCTCCTGTGTTGTCCGTTGTTAGTTTAGACATTTCAATATCGGACAGTACAGGTGGTGCGCAAGCTTCTTCTTAAAGACAGCATTTACATATTGATGTTTGACATACTGTTTGAATATTTATAGATATAGCGCGTTGAAATTGTCACAGACATTGAAGACAAGAACGCTAGAGGCACATTTTCAACATGATGCATGTACCTTTAGATAGCTGCCCGACTGTATATGTGACCGGGTTTTAGTCTTCACAAACAAGGGACTAATTACGATAGTGCTCTGCACAAATATGACTTTCCAATTCTTTTCACAATCTTACCAATTCCATTGTTTACAGGCTGAGTTGTCCCTGAGCAAAACCTCTAGGGCCCGTCCCTGCAGTAAATAATAGATATAGTTGTTTGTTTCTTTTTCTGTCTTTTTCTCCTTTTCTCTATATCTACCAGTTCGGGCTCCCTTACATCTGATAATACCACATAACAAATGCGGTAGTCAGCTATTCCAGTACATGCACCTTTTGGGCACGTAGGTGTGTATGTGGGATTTGATTGAAGAGAGGGAGGTCATTCTCTGGAGATTTTTTCTAGATGTCTGGTTTATGGCTCTCTTTGTTCTTCCTCTTCCTTCACATACAATCTAGCGTGGCCTCCTACACCTGAGCTGGGTTCCAGGCGAGGTGAGGCTTATTCCTCGTACGTCACGGGTGAGCAGGCATTCAAATATACCTTTATAATGTATATGTTTGTTTCTGTGAAATACCGAGTTATTTTCAGTTAAAGGTTGCATAAGTTTCTGGACCTCGTATCATCTGTCTGTTTGCGCTTATTTATGATTCTGTGCGTGAAGCAATGTATTATTACCATGCGTGATATTCTCTGTTCCAGGTATATTTTAACCTTGTGAGTACAGAGGAGACACATTTGATAGGTGAGATTGTATTACTTTCAACCTACACATGGAAGGAATTTGTCCTATAAAGAAATGAAATTGGAAAATGTATCTATTATAATTTTTTGGTTTGCACTTAATTCACAGTAAACATTGGTGCAGTAGCAACACGTAAGAAGGTCCTGACGAAGGCTAGGGATAAACAATCCCGTAGGTTGAAACATGTTGACCGGATAATACAGGCGGTGATGTATGAAACTGCCTGGTTGCACCGTTTTTAATGAGGATTATAACTAGATATCCTAATAAAAAGTTTTTTCTTTATAAATCCTGTTTTAATCTGCACCTACACCTTTGCACTGCACATAATATTCCCATCACAACATCCAGTCCGTCGAACTAGTTTACATGGTCTTCTTCACACTTAGATCTTGTTTTCTTTATCTGTGGTTTCTTTTGATGACCTCCCTTATGATACAATCCACAGTTGAATCCTTATTAATCAAGAGGACAAGTGGATGGAAGGCTGGATACCCAGATAAAAAGATTGATCACGTTTGTGACTGATGGGAATCCAACCCCTCGTAAGGGTTGTGTAGGGCACATGATTCACGGGCGGCGTGTGCTCATGACGGCGTGGTGCCGTCATGACCCCGCCCGCTCATTAATTCGGCCGCACAGACCGGGAATTAGTGCCACGTGGGCGGAGCAGCAGCGGCATGACAGCTCCACGCCATCATGAGCACACGCCTACTGTGACTCATGACGGGCGTGGAGCCGTCATGAGCACCCAAAGGGTTAAAAAACAGACATGGCCTTTGGTTGGTTGTCTTTATAGCCTCAGGGCTGTCTCCTTCCTGGAGCACCCATAAAAAAGCTTGCGAGAAGTGTGAACACTTAGCAATAAACTCTACTTAATAATAACAAAAGGCTGACTTTCACAGAGAAGTGACATTTGCACTTTCTAAAGCTTTGTGTTCTAGAAACTGAAATGTGTGCTAAAGAAAAACACTTCCTTTGCATTGAAGCCAGAAAACTGCATTAAATGACAGTAAATGAAAGATGCACTGGGCGGTTACTGCACATATAATAAGCATAACAAGATTATTTATAAAGTTCCCTCACTCCTCCTATGTCCGCAGAGACACCGTGTTTTGGACACAATGTGCCTTTAATGCATTGCTAAACTGTCTCTGCAGACATATAAGGAGAGAGGGCACTTCATATGTAATGTGGCCCTTTGAAAAGTGCCAAACCTCACCTTGGTGGAAGTTGTTTTTAACATCTGAATGAATGCAAAACTCTCGTTTTTGAGAAGGAAAAGGTGACTGTGGGGAATACTACATCTGGTGTGGGTTTGCCAAAATAAAGTGTTTTTCCAAGTTTAATCTTTCTATGCCAACATGCAGTACTAAACCCTCTGTTTACAATTCTCATTTCTCCAGGGCAATTTAAACATGCAATAGGAGGGAGGGATATTGGTGCTAATAAAAGCTGGGTGGGGGTGTCACTGTAAAACACCCAGCAGACAGTATGATTAAAGAAGCAGGAGGAAGGAGGAGGGAGCAGAGGAGAGTGAAGGAGCGTCTGTCAGTAGTAAATTGTGCACAAGCAGTTGCAGGTTGCAGGAAAGCATGTTGTGCCTGTGATAAGAGAAAGCCATTTAAGAAAATAGTGCCCACAGACGTAAATAAACATACTGCGTAACACCACAGTAAGAGGGCCAGTCCTCATGGGAGGTTACATATAGAGACAAGGAGGTACTAAGGAGGGACTACTAAGCCTATTGATGAATCAAAAGCCATCATTTACAAAGGACAGGAAGAGAAGCCAACTGTAAAGATGGGCGGAACGTGGACGGAGTTTAATGCACATATACTGAATACTGCATGACTCGAAGAGACAGCGCAAGTGCTACTCTAAACAAGCATTTACAATGCAATAGGGCTCGCAGCATTAAAGTTTGAGTTATTGGCATTGTGTATGACAATGCGTTGCATAAAATGTTTAGCAAACTTTGAATTGGTGAGCAGTGAGTGTGTGTGCAAGAGTATGCTGTTCTTGAAAGCAGTGTGGTAGAGAGTGCAGGAATTTGGGTGCCCTGAGCAATGTGGATGATGCACCTCACGCACGGGGCTGATACAGTTATTATTCATACAGCTCTGATGATGTGCACTCACTACTCACTACTCTGCACTCACTACTCTGCACTCACTACTCTGCACTCACTACTCTGCACTCACTACTCTGCACTCACTACTCTGAAAAGAAAGTTAATAGCCCACCTTGTCCATTTAAATTTTTAAAAAGGAGCCACACCATGAGGAAATGCTTCATATTGAGCGGCAATTAAGAATAATTTTTTCAGTAGCCAGTTAACTTTTAAGCATTAATACAGAGACACTATACAATTTGCATGTATTTAAGAAAAGTCACTCTCGTTCAACAAATGCAGCTAGTATTACACAACTGTCTAGATACTGATGCTATACGCTGTACTGTTGGGACATAACCACTAACAGTCAGCTGGTCAAATAATTATTCACATTGCGACAACAGTGCACTGTAGTTGTGAAATTTTCAAATAATGAGTGACACTCCTTCAGCACTGCTGCAATTGCTGAAAAGAAATGTGTGGTGTGCACATCATGGCAAACTCCTTACTCTCTCCTTCAGGGGAAAGCTTTGTAGCTTTTGCTGTTATCCATTAACTGGATTCTCTCAATGGGACTTCAAATTCATTACCAGCCCCCCCCCCCCGGTTCAATGTGTTGTGCAGCCATCTTTTTCCTGTGCAGTCTAAAGCAACACCCCCAACATTCATTGTGTTGTGCAGCTACCTTTTTCCTGAGCTGTCTAAAGCAATGTGATGTGGTTTGCCACCAACCTGTTGCCGGTGGTAATAATATTAGAATTATCATGCAGCAAAGCAGTCATTTCACCAAACCAAAGACCAGCAGAAACTGTGAAATACGGGGTTACAAGATTGCCACATATTTCAGTGAATCCACTGTTGCCACTTTGCTAGCTGAAAAGGGGGCTGAGTGATGCGAGATGTTTTTGACACATCCAGGCAAAATAGAACCAGAAAAAATAATAGGAAAGTCTAAAATAGTTCAGAGAAGCACACATTGTACACATGGGAGGCAGGGACCTAAATTCATCGCTTGAACGGTGTACGGTAGTTTAAAAACGTATTTTGGAACAGGGGCTGCTCCAGACAGCAGAAGTAAACGTTAGGGCAAAAGTTTAAAGCAACATTTTGGAACACGGGCGACAGATTTAAATTAAACTTTTGGACAGCAGTGTAAAAAAAAGTATGTCCTGTTTTTTTACACAGCTGTCCTCGTTCTAAACGTGCGATGTACACGTCCAGATATCTTCAGCTCTATACAGGATGTAAAAATGTAGCAGACATGGAACAATGCAGTGACTTAATTTAGATACACTGATAAAATAGGGTCGCAGGAAGTTCAAATGCTGTGCACTGTAATACTATCATTGTTCATGAATTTAAAAAAAGAGGATTTATTTTCTACGCGTTCCACTAAATTACTATAAAGCACTAAGGGCAAACAGCTCACCGGCACACAGGAAGAAATAAAACACAGCGCTGCTCCGTGACCACCAGTCTAGTCTCCCCGCCTTCTGCTTGCAGTCCTTAGCTAAAGTAAGCCTCGACACTGAGCTGTGTCAGTCTGAGTTTCCCCTGATTCCACAGCGCTTGTGTTGCAACCTGTTGCTGGCGATGTGTGTACAACATCCACACCCCCAAGTCACTCACCTAAACTCGGACGAGAGGGCAACGCGGGCCGGCGGGGATGAGCTGTGACAGGGGGCAGCGACAGAGGGAGTTTTGTTGAGCTCTCTGCACGCACACTCTTTCTATATCCCCCCCTCCCTCACAAGCACACATGCCATTCACTTCCGCCTCTCCCTCTCTGCCCCTCCCAGCCCTGCAGACTAGGAAAGAGCTTGCAGGGCAGGGTTTTTTTTTCTCACCGAGAGGAAGAGATCGAACCGTGCGAAGGTTTCAGCTCTTATTAGTGTAAAGAAAATCGCCGATTTGTGCATGAATGAGGTCGCCGGGATTTCTTGGCGTCAATTACGTTTTCTTCAAGAAGACATATTTTGGTTCAGGCGCATCACGTTCTTATGTAGTGGTTTATTCTAAAACTGTTTTATTATGGTGTTCGTTGGATGTAAATAAAGTTATAAGTGCCCTGACTTTTTAATGTGACTCGTTAGCATCTGAGCGGAAAAGAGGAGAACGCGGTTATTATCGTCACACGGTTTTCTGCAAGTGACTAATTTTCATAGGACAGTCTTTCAACCTTGTCAAATGCACATATTGAAATTGCATCATCAGAATCCAATATTTCACCCAGCATGTCTGGCTGTGAGGCTATCGCATGCGTGTCTCCTTCCCAGGAGACAGCCCCTGGCCGCAGCGCTCGTTCGCGTGCGCGTGTCAGTTTGGAATCGCCTCCAAGGCGATGCGCGCGGCCAGGATTGTCTCCTGGGAAGGAGACACGGCCACAATAAGTTCTCGGCGGAGACGCGCTTCCGCGCGTTTCAGCCGAGCCCTAAAAAAGGGGGGCTGTTAATAGGGGTTCTCTGGAGTTTTCAAGGTACAGGATTAAAGGAGAAAACCCTGGAGACTTCCTAATTCTCACAAAGAAGGGTAGCTTTTCTCTTAAAGAGTCTCCTTGGCTGTTTATGGGCTACACTTTTTTAGTGGATAAACTGGTGTGAAAATGCTTCAGGTACTTCTAATCGCTATTACTAAACATGATGTGTTTTGACAAATGCTTTCTGCAAAATACACCATCTAAAAACCTTGTTTTCTCTTTCAGTACCTCGTGAATAATTCAGACTCCTATCCGCTTGTACAAAGCTCCATAACACTCTGGTATTCTACTCATCAGACACTTGTCACACAAACCACAAAGGAGATAATGCTTCACTACCTGTTCCATATCCTCCTCTAGATCTGACTACCGGAACAACCCTCCCCCATGCTTGGCACAGCTTTAGGGAGTCACATACACACTTCTGTCACGTAAACTTTCTGATCAACAAATGATTCTGCAGGAGGCCCACGTAACAGCAAACCTCTCAAACTAAAACCACACTTTTTCAGAAGCAGCCATCCAACCACGTGCAGCCTCCATTTACTTTAAATTGTGACTTCACATTTAAGGAGTACTTGAATGCTGCAGTGCCTCTGGATGAAGGATTACCACACAGATCCTGTTTATGCACACTGCTTTTGTGACTCGCTGAAGTGGGGGCGAGTCAGTAGCAGGGCCCTAGGCTAGGCTTTGAATCTGATTGGCAGACAACACATGAAGCATGAAGGAGGGCTTCAGTATGAGCTAGAACAGGGGAAACTGCTCTCTGTCCTTTGCCTCCCTCGTTGCTGCTGTGTACAGAGCACACCTGGCAGAAATTGAAGGCAATGCCTGGCTCCTTCATACAGCCTTCAAGGTAGGCTCCACAAAGCACCTGGATGTTTCCAATAGATCAGGGTGACTTTGGTCGTTAGAAAACATGTAAATAAACGATGGACTAAAAAGCCTACTACACATTCATTAGCACACTTGCACAAATCATAAGAGAAGTTAATGAGGAGTCACAGAAAGGGGAAACTGCAGCCAAAATGTGGTATTACTATGGCATTTATTAGAATGATTTAAGATTTCAACTGATCGATTTTCAATCCAACAATCTCTCATTTGGTCTCTGATAAAGCATCACAAAAACAAAGAAAATCTTGGTTACAAATCCATACCCTGCAATACTTAACGAAAACCTGACTCTATATTCAGAAATAATACTTGTAGGGCCTTTTGAGCATTGGGCCTAATAAGCCGGTGTAAGATGTGAAATGACAGTTGAAAATTATTTTAAAGAAACACTGGCAAAACTAACCAGTGTATCCTTGTCAATGCTTTTCGGTCGCCTTTACAGCCGTAAGTTGGTAATTAATTTCTCACTCGTAGTTGTCGAGGGGTATTCGGAATCATCTCCTGTACACCCCAGAACTAGGATTATGGGGTTTAGTCGCAGTTTTACTGCACTAATATCTTAGATTTTCCAGACTATGAACTGCCAGTAGGAGTGAATGATTGTGTACACCCCACCACATATGGTAACATTGTACCTTTCCGTCCCACATCATCAGCATTCCAGTGGGGAACGAGACATGGCACTGAGATGAGTGGGAGTCAAGTACCATGGTATAAATACCTTGTAACAGTTTTCTTTATCTTGGATGCAAATAGAAAAGGATGCAGCCCATTCCTAAATGTGAAGCCAGGAGGTCTCATGTATTTCGTAGCCCAACTCAGCCTCACACTTGATAGCATATGAAGGAAGGTTTAACTGGAGTCGGGGGACCTGCTAAAATACATATAATCAGGAGATGCCCTTTCTAGTTTCATGTTCTGTTAGCACGGCTTCTAAAATCCTTGAGTGTATGATGTTGCAACTGTTGCTCCTTTGCCTGTTTTCTATGGGTCAAAAGCATGTGGACCATGTACTGGTGTAGTGAATGTATGAAGCCTTTGTATAAAACACTATAAAAGAGCGTGGTTTCTCCATGTCAGGAGGGGACCCTTTCCTCATTCTTAGAAGGCGAATCTATGAAGGCTTTTCATTAGAACCTTACTTAGCTGTATTCTTTATGATTGCATGTTTATAGACTATCTTATTAGATGGCCCAGGATATGTATTTCTGTACTTTAATTGAGTAAACCTTTAGGCTGAGATCCTCGTTTGTCGTTCAGAAATGCTTTAGGTTTGCCTCTATACTTCAAAGTATTACTTAATAAAGAGAGACTGGGCCAGTGGGGCGCACCAAAGTCTGTTAGGGACTACACTGCTCCCGACCTGATGCCGACCCACACAGTAGAACCTTATTGAGGTGCAAATGAGTGTGTTGACACTAACACTCTGAGATTATCTGAGGTAATCCAAGGTGATAGCTGTGCATAGCGAAAGTGATCGCGTCACATATCTTCATCCATCGTTGACATTATAGTTTGAACGATACAAGTTTAACTTTTTCAAACGTTAGTGGAATTGTCATCCACGATGGGTTTTTCAAAAAAGGCCTTCAGTTTCAATTTTCACCCAGCGTGACTGTTGGAATGGAAAAGTCCTCTGCATGTTAAGAGACATGTACCCTTGCCCTGAGTGCCCAACTGTAACGCTGTCTGGAGCCCTAATGCTGATTTGTGTGTCATAGGTAAACAGGGATTATGCATGGGCCCCATGCCATAGGCCTGTCTAACGGATTGCGGTCTTGTTGGATTGGGTTATGCGCCCAAAGCGCTACCCTCATAGTGATGGAAGGCTAAAGCCTTCATCAAGAGTTAAGCAGCATGAGAGCGGTGGTGGCAGCATACCATGTACCGTATTTTCCGGCGTATAAGACGACCCCCTACTTTGCTTGATAAAATGTAGGTTTCGTGCTATACTCGCCGTATAAGACTACCCCCACTTCCAGCGCAGTCCAACGCAGTCCTGCATAGTTGGCTCGTACTTTGTACGCTTTTGTAACCTGCACACTTATCACTTTTTTCTCCAGGAATGTACTGATTGCTACCTCATGTATTTTGGTTGCTCACTATTGTCACTTTTGATCCATGTAACTTAACGTTTGCTTTTGTAATTTGTTCATTTGTAATTGTTCCCCTTGTATCAATACTGTTCCTACTGTAAAGCGCTCTGACACCTTCGGGTAAAGTCCGCGCTATGTAAAAAACGCCTGAAAACATACCTTTAAATTTTGTACCCGGCGTATAAGACGACCCCCGACTTTCCAGAACATTTTAAGGGGTTAAAAAGTCGTCTTATACGCCGGAAAATACGGTAATAATCAGTAGCAGTGAACAGGTCCTTTTTAACTTGTGTAAGTAGGACCCACCTTTTGAAAGTTTTGCTACTGTGTTCTTAATTCACCGTGGCCTAAATCAGGTGGATGTGGAGTCTTAAGCAGCACTGGAGGTATGTGGGCCTGGGAAGGGTACAGCAGTGTTGAAGCACCATGCAGATGTCAAGCAGTATTAGCCTCGTTTGATTGGCTTGGTGTTCAAGAATTGTAAAACCTGCCTAGTCTGGTGGTGGGTATGTGATTCCTTGATCCATCATTTCTGAGAAACTCGCTTATTCTATCAGTTTTATTGGACATGTACTGTAATGCCTTTTTGTGGTTTCAGACAATAAAAGATTGTGCAGAACTTTTGCTATTCAGACACTTGGCTGTCAGGTTGACTGTCCTTGTGCTGCATGTATAATACATTTCCTCTTTGATTATATGAGCTGATAGTCTGCACCTATATTTGTATAGGATTCTACATTTGGTGGACAATGTGGGCAAAGAAACAACATAGCGCTAGGGACAGGAACAGAGATAGACAAGCCAGCTGTTTATGTGGGTGAAAGTAATACACCATATCAGGATGTCAAGAGTGAGAAAGGGCCCACTGCGGTCAACACCAGGCTTAGTGGAATTCAGGTTTTTTTTATCTGCAGACAGTAGGCAAATTTCTACTTGCCCCCAGGGTGGTACGGTAGTTGCTACCTCGCCTTCATCCTGCCGCAAATTACCAATTTGAGAGACCCCACAAGAACACAACATTAAGGAGACAACCCAGTGAGTAGCAGAAGGACAGTGGCCTGGAAAGTCATCTTAATGACAGGCCTAGGAGCAATGATGCCAGGTATGGGGATAGTATACAGGACCAGTAGGATACAGCAGTTGGCTAGGATGATTGAAGATTTGGTAGGATAACTGTGGTAGCCTTGGGGTATATTATAGAGGGCAGTAGTTATTCAAAACTGCATTGCTTTAGACATCATTCTTGCCAAGGAGGGAGGGGTGTGCTAGGTCATTCATCAGACATGTTGTTCATATATCCCTGATAAAAGCAAGAACATAAACTAAGGAAAATACATAAATAAATAAAGGATGAAGAGGAAGCACATGGCATACCCAAAGGGGCATATGGTCTTGGGGCCACCACTCCGAGCTTCCAGGATGTTTAAGGTTTAGGTGTGAGAACATTTCATCTCCCAAGGGGTCAATGATATTATCCTTAGATGATGATGGCAGTTCTTTCGAGTTATAGAATTCCTGGTCGTCCTCGTCTAGGTCAAGAATACATTCGTCAGGTAGATCAGATGAATTGTGGTCGTAAGAATCATTGTCTCCCATATTATGATGAGCACTCTGATATTTTGTGCCGCTATCGACACCTGGATATTTTGTGCCGCCAAGGACACCCAAATATGTTGTGCTGCTAGGGACACCCAGGGAGTTCGAGGTGTAATGACCTCCATTAGAAATTGAGGTGCTAGGACCTCCCAGATTTGATGAGGTGCTGGGACCTCCCATGGTGCTCTTGAGGGTAGGATCTATGTTTTTACTTTTCTTTTGTCTTTTGCCCCTCGTATTGGTGATATCATTAAAGAGGATCTCTGTGACCTCATCGTCCTCCATGGGCCTACTGTGACTCATGACGGGCGTGGAGCCGTCATGAGCACCCAAAGGGTTAAAAAACAGACATAGCCTTTGGTTGGTTGTCTTTATAGCCTCAGGGCTGTCTCCTTTCTGGAGCACCCATAAAAAAGCTTGCGAGAAGTGTGAACACTTAGCAATAAACTCTACTTAATAATAACAAAAGGCTGACTCTCACAGAGAAGTGACATTTGCACTTTCTAAAGCTTTGTGTTCTAGAAACTGAAATGTGTGCTAAAGAAAAACACTTCCTTTGCATTGAAGCCAGAAAACTGCATTAAATGACAGTAAATGAAAGATGCACTGGGCGGTTACTGCACATATAATAAGCATAACAAGATTATTTATAAAGTTCCCTCACTCCTCCTATGTCCGCAGAGACACCGTGTTTTGGACACAATGTGCCTTTAATGCATTGCTAAACTGTCTCTGCAGACATATAAGGAGAGAGGGCACTTCATATGTAATGTGGCCCTTTGAAAAGTGCCAAACCTCACCTTTGTGGAAGTTGTTTTTAACATCTGAATGAATGCAAAACTCTCGTTTTTGAGAAAGAAAAGGTGACTGTGGGGAATACTACATCTGGTGTGGGTTTGCCAAAATAAAGTGTTTTTTCCAAGTTTAATCTTTCTATGCCATCATGCAGTACTAAACCCTCTGTTTACAATTCTCATTTCTCCAGGGCAATTTAAACATGCAATAGGAGGGAGGGATATTGGTGCTAATAAAAGCTGGGTGGGGGTGTCACTGTAAAACACCCAGCAGACAGTATGATTAAAGAAGCAGGAGGAAGGAGGAGGGAGCAGAGGAGAGTGAAGGAGCGTCGGTCAGTAGTAAATTGTGCACAAGCAGTTGCAGGTTGCAGGAAAGCATGTTATGCCTGTGATAAGAGAAAGCCATTTAAGAAAATAGTGCCCACCGACGTAAATAAACATACTGCGTAACACCACAGTAAGAGGGCCAGTCCTCATGGGAGGTTACATATAGAGACAAGGAGGTACTAAGGAGGGACTACTAAGCCTATTGATGAATCAAAAGCCATCATTTACAAAGGACAGGAAGAGAAGCCAACTGTAAAGATGGGCGGAACGTGGACGGAGTTTAATGCACATATACTGAATACTGCATGTCTCGAAGAGACAGCGCAAGTGCTACTCTAAACAAGCATTTACAATGCAATAGGGCTCGCAGCGTTAAAGTTTGAGTTATTGGCATTGTGTATGACAATGCGTTGCATAAAATGTTTAGCAAACTTTGAATTGGTGAGCAGTGAGTGTGTGTGCAAGAGTATGCTGTTCTTGAAAGCAGTGTGGTAGAGAGTGCAGGAATTTGGGTGCCCTGAGCAATGTGGATGATGCACCTCACGCACGGGGCTGATACAGTTATTATTCATACAGCTCTGATGATGTGCACTCACTACTCACTACTCTGCACTCACTACTCTGCACTCACTACTCTGCACTCACTACTCTGCACTCACTACTCTGCACTCACTACTCTGAAAAGAAAGTTAATAGCCCACCTTGTCCATTTAAATTTTTAAAAAGGAGCCACACCATGAGGAAATGCTTCATATTGAGCGGCAATTAAGAATAATTTTTTTAGTAGCCAGTTAACTTTTAAGCATTAATACAGAGACACTATACAATTTGCATGTATTTAAGAAAAGTCACTCTCGTTCAACAAATGCAGCTAGTATTACACAACTGTCTAGATACTGATGCTATACGCTGTACTGTTGGGACATAACCACTAACAGTCAGCTGGTCAAATAATTATTCACATTGCGACAACAGCGCACTGTAGTTGTGAAATTTTCAAATAATGAGTGACACTCCTTCAGCACTGCTGCAATTGCTGAAAAGAAATGTGTGGTGTGCACATCATGGCAAACTCCTTACTCTCTCCTTCAGGGGAAAGCTTTGTAGCTTTTGCTGTTATCCATGAACTGGATTCTCTCAATGGGACTTCAAATTCATTACCAGCCCCCCCCCCCGGTTCAATGTGTTGTGCAGCCATCTTTTTCCTGTGCAGTCTAAAGCAACACCCCCAACATTCATTGTGTTGTGCAGCTACCTTTTTCCTGAGCTGTCTAAAGCAATGTGATGTGGTTTGCCACCAACCTGTTGCCGGTGGTAATAATATTAGAATTATCATGCAGCAAAGCAGTCATTTCACCAAACCAAAGACCAGCAGAAACTGTGAAATGCGGGGTTACAAGATTGCCACATATTTCAGTGAATCCACTGTTGCCACTCTGCTAGCTGAAAAGGGGGCTGAGTGATGCGAGATGTTTTTGACACATCCAGGCAAAATAGAACCAGAAAAAATAATAGGAAAGTCTAAAATAGTTCAGAGAAGCACACATTGTACACATGGGAGGCAGGGACCTAAATTCATCGCTTGAACGGTGTACGGTAGTTTAAAAACGTATTTTGGAACAGGGGCTGCTCCAGACAGCAGAAGTAAACGTTAGGGCAAAAGTTTAAAGCAACATTTTGGAACACGGGCGACAGATTTAAATTAAACTTTTGGACAGCAGTGTAAAAAAAAGTATGTCCTGTTTTTTTTACACAGCTGTCCTCGTTCTAAACGTGCGATGTACACGTCCAGATATCTTCAGATCTATACAGGAAGTAAAAATGTAGCAGACATGGAACAATGCAGTGACTTAATTTAGATACACTGATAAAATAGGGTCGCAGGAAGTTCAAATGCTGTGCACTGTAATACTATCATTGTTCATGAATTTAAAAAAAGAGGATTTATTTTCTACGCGTTCCACTAAATTACTATAAAGCACTAAGGGCAAACAGCTCACCGGCACACAGGAAGAAATAAAACACAGCGCTGCTCCGTGACCACCAGTCTAGTCTCCCCGCCTTCTGCTTGCAGTCCTTAGCTAAAGTAAGCCACAACACTGAGCTGTGTCAGTCTGAGTTTCCCCTGATTCCACAGCGCTTGTGTTGCAACCTGTTGCTGGCGATGTGTGTACAACATCCACACCCCCAAGTCACTCACCTAAACTCGGACGAGAGGGCAATGCGGGCCGGCGGGGATGAGCTGTGACAGGGGGCAGCAACAGAGGGAGTTTTGTTGAGCTCTCTGCACGCACACTCTTTCTATATCCCCCCTCCCTCACAAGCACACATGCCATTCACTTCCGCCTCTCCCTCTCTGCCCCTCCCAGCCCTGCAGACTAGGAAAGAGCTTGCAGGGCAGGGTTTTTTTTTCTCACCGAGAGGAAGAGATCGAACCGTGCGAAGGTTTCAGCTCTTATTAGTGTAAAGAAAATCGCCGATTTGTGCATGAATGAGGTCGCCGGGATTTCTTGGCGTCAATTACGTTTTCTTCAAGAAGACATATTTTGGTTCAGGCGCATCACGTTCTTATGTAGTGGTTTATTCTAAAACTGTTTTATTATGGTGTTCGTTGGATGTAAATAAAGTTATAAGTGCCCTGACTTTTTAATGTGACTCGTTAGCATCTGAGCGGAAAAGAGGAGAACGCGGTTATTATCGTCACACGGTTTTCTGCAAGTGACTAATTTTCATAGGACAGTCTTTCAACCTTGTCAAATGCACATATTGAAATTGCATCATCAGAATCCAATATTTCACCCAGCATGTCTGGCTGTGAGGCTATCGCATGCGTGTCTCCTTCCCAGGAGACAGCCCCTGGCCGCAGCGCTCGTTCGCGTGCGCTTGTCAGTTTGGAATCGCCTCCAAGGCGATGCGCGCGGCCAGGATTGTCTCCTGGGAAGGAGACACGGCCACAATAAGTTCTCGGCGGAGACGCGCTTCCGCGCGTTTCAGCCGAGCCCTGAAAAAGGGGGGCTGTTAATAGGGGTTCTCTGGAGTTTTCAAGGTACAGGATTAAAGGAGAAAACCCTGGAGACTTCCTGGTTCTCACAAAGAAGGGTAGCTTTTCTCTTAAAGAGTCTCCTTGGCTGTTTATGGGCTACACTTTTTTAGTGGATAAACTGGTGTGAAAATGCTTCAGGTACTTCTAATCGCTATTACTAAACATGATGTGTTTTGACAAATGCTTTGTGCAAAATACACCATCTAAAAACCTTGTTTTCTCTTTCAGTACCTCGTGAATAATTCAGACTCCTATCCGCTTGTACAAAGCTCCATAACACTCTGGTATTCTACTCATCAGACACTTGTCACACAAACCACAAAGGAGGTAATGCTTCACTACCTGTTCCATATCCTCCTCTAGATCTGACTACCGGAACAACCCTCCCCCATGCTTGGCACAGCTTTAGGGAGTCACATACACACTTCTGTCACGTAAACTTTCTGATCAACAAATGATTCTGCAGGAGGCCCACGTAACAGCAAACCTCTCAAACTAAAACCACACTTTTTCAGAAGCAGCCATCCAACCACGTGCAGCCTCCATTTACTTTAAATTGTGACTTCACATTTAAGGAGTACTTGAATGCTGCAGTGCCTCTGGATGAAGGATTACCACACAGATCCTGTTTATGCACACTGCTTTTGTGACTCGCTGAAGTGGGGGCGAGTCAGTAGCAGGGCCCTAGGCTAGGCTTTGAATCTGATTGGCAGACAACACATGAAGCATGAAGGAGGGCTTCAGTATGAGCTAGAACAGGGGAAACTGCTCTCTGTCCTTTGCCTCCCTCGTTGCTGCTGTGTACAGAGCACACCTGGCAGAAATTGAAGGCAATGCCTGGCTCCTTCATACAGCCTTCAAGGTAGGCTCCACAAAGCACCTGGATGTTTCCAATAGATCAGGGTGACTTTGGTCGTTAGAAAACATGTAAATAAACGATGGACTAAAAAGCCTACTACACATTCATTAGCACACTTGCACAAATCATAAGAGAAGTTAATGAGGAGTCACAGAAAGGGGAAACTGCAGCCAAAATGTGGTATTACTATGGCATTTATTAGAATGATTTAAGATTTCAACTGATCGATTTTCAATCCAACAATCTCTCATTTGGTCTCTGATAAAGCATCACAAAAACAAAGAAAATCTTGGTTACAAATCCATACCCTGCAATACTTAACGAAAACCTGACTCTATATTCAGAAATAATACTTGTAGGGCCTTTTGAGCATTGGGCCTAATAAGCCGGTGTAAGATGTGAAATGACAGTTGAAAATTATTTTAAAGAAACACTGGCAAAACTAACCAGTGTATCCTTGTCAATGCTTTTCGGTCGCCTTTACAGCCGTAAGTTGGTAATTAATTTCTCACTCGTAGTTGTCGAGGGGTATTCAGAATCATCTCCTGTACACCCCAGAACTAGGATTATGGGGTTTAGTCGCAGTTTTACTGCACTAATATCTTAGATTTTCCAGACTATGAACTGCCAGTAGGAGTGAATGATTGTGTACACCCCACCACATATGGTAACATTGTACCTTTCCGTCCCACATCATCAGCATTCCAGTGGGGAACGAGACATGGCACTGAGATGAGTGGGAGTCAAGTACCATGGTATAAATACCTTGTAACAGTTTTCTTTATCTTGGATGCAAATAGAAGAGGATGCAGCCCATTCCTAAATGTGAAGCCAGGAGGTCTCATGTATTTCGTAGCCCAACTCAGCCTCACACTTGATAGCATATGAAGGAAGGTTTAACTGGAGTCGGGGGACCTGCTAAAATACATATAATCAGGAGATGCCCTTTCTAGTTTCATGTTCTGTTAGCACGGCTTCTAAAATCCTTGAGTGTATGATGTTGCAACTGTTGCTCCTTTGCCTGTTTTCTATGGGTCAAAAGCATGTGGACCATGTACTGGTGTAGTGAATGTATGAAGCCTTTGTATAAAACACTATAAAAGAGCGTGGTTTCTCCATGTCAGGAGGGGACCCTTTCCTCATTCTTAGAAGGCGAATCTATGAAGGCTTTTCATTAGAACCTTACTTAGCTGTATTCTTTATGATTGCATGTTTATAGACTATCTTATTAGATGGCCCAGGATATGCATTTCTGTACTTTAATTGAGTAAACCTTTAGGCTGAGATCCTCGTTTGTCGTTCAGAAATGCTTTAGGTTTGCCTCTATACTTCAAAGTATTACTTAATAAAGAGAGACTGGGCCAGTGGGGCGCACCAAAGTCTGTTAGGGACTACACTGCTCCCGACCTGATGCCGACCCACACAGTAGAACCTTATTGAGGTGCAAATGAGTGTGTTGACACTAACACTCTGAGATTATCTGAGGTAATCCAAGGTGATAGCTGTGCATAGCGAAAGTGATCGCGTCACATATCTTCATCCATCGTTGACATTATAGTTTGAACGATACAAGTTTAACTTTTTCAAACGTTAGTGGAATTGTCATCCACGATGGGTTTTTCAAAAAAGGCCTTCAGTTTCAATTTTCACCCAGCGTGACTGTTGGAATGGAAAAGTCCTCTGCATGTTAAGAGACATGTACCCTTGCCCTGAGTGCCCAACTGTAACGCTGTCTGGAGCCCTAATGCTGATTTGTGTGTCATAGGTAAACAGGGATTATGCATGGGCCCCATGCCATAGGCCTGTCTAACGGATTGCGGTCTTGTTGGATTGGGTTATGCGCCCAAAGCGCTACCCTCATAGTGATGGAAGGCTAAAGCCTTCATCAAGAGTTAAGCAGCATGAGAGCGGTGGTGGCAGCATACCATGTACCGTATTTTCCGGCGTATAAGACGACCCCCTACTTTGCTTGATAAAATGTAGGTTTCGTGCTATACTCGCCGTATAAGACTACCCCCACTTCCAGCGCAGTCCAACGCAGTCCTGCATAGTTGGCTCGTACTTTGTACGCTTTTGTAACCTGCACACTTATCTCTTTTTTCTCCAGGAATGTACTGATTGCTACCTCATGTATTTTGGTTGCTCACTATTGTCACTTTTGATCCATGTAACTTAACGTTTGCTTTTGTAATTTGTTCATTTGTAATTGTTCCTCTTGTATCAATACTGTTCCTACTGTAAAGCGCTCTGACACCTTCGGGTAAAGTCCGCGCTATGTAAAAAACGCCTGAAAACATACCTTTAAATTTTGTACCCGGCGTATAAGACGACCCCCGACTTTCCAGAACATTTTAAGGGGTTAAAAAGTCGTCTTATACGCCGGAAAATACGGTAATAATCAGTAGCAGTGAACAGGTCCTTTTTAACCTGTGTAAGTAGGACCCACCTTTTGAAAGTTCTGCTACTGTGTTCTTAATTCACCGTGGCCTAAATCAGGTGGATGTGGAGTCTTAAGCAGCACTGGAGGTATGTGGGCCTGGGAAGGGTACAGCAGTGTTGAAGCACCATGCAGATGTCAAGCAGTATTAGCCTCGTTTGATTGGCTTGGTGTTCAAGAATTGTAAAACCTGCCTAGTCTGGTGGTGGGTATGTGATTCCTTGGTCCATCATTTCTGAGAAACTCGCTTATTCTATCAGTTTTATTGGACATGTACTGTAATGCCTTTTTGTGGTTTCAGACAATAAAAGATTGTGCAGAACTTTTGCTATTCAGACACTTGGCTGTCAGGTTGACTGTCCTTGTGCTGCATGTATAATACATTTCCTCTTTGATTATATGAGCTGATAGTCTGCACCTATATTTGTATAGGATTCTACATTTGGTGGACAATGTGGGCAAAGAAACAACATAGCGCTAGGGACAGGAACAGAGATAGACAAGCCAGCTGTTTATGTGGGTGAAAGTAATACACCATATCAGGATGTCAAGAGTGAGAAAGGGCCCACTGCGGTCAACACCAGGCTTAGTGGAATTCAGGTTTTTTTTATCTGCAGACAGTAGGCAAATTTCTACTTGCCCCCAGGGTGGTACGGTAGTTGCTACCTCGCCTTCATCCTGCCGCAAATTATCAATTTGAGAGACCCCACAAGAACACAACATTAAGGAGACAACCCAGTGAGTAGCAGAAGGACAGTGGCCTGGAAAGTCATCTTAATGACAGGCCTAGGAGCAATGATGCCAGGTATGGGGATAGTATACAGGACCAGTAGGATACAGCAGTTGGCTAGGATGATTGAAGATTTGGTAGGATAACTGTGGTAGCCTTGGGGTATATTATAGAGGGCAGTAGTTATTCAAAACTGCATTGCTTTAGACATCATTCTTGCCAAGGAGGGAGGGGTGTGCTAGGTCATTCATCAGACATGTTGTTCAAATATCCCTGATAAAAGCAAGAACATAAACTAAGGAAAATACATAAATAAATAAAGGATGAAGAGGAAGCACATGGCATACCCAAAGGGGCATATGGTCTTGGGGCCACCACTCCGAGCTTCCAGGATGTTTAAGGTTTAGGTGTGAGAACATTTCATCTCCCAAGGGGTCAATGATATTATCCTTAGATGATGATGGCAGTTCTTTCGAGTTATAGAATTCCTGGTCGTCCTCGTCTAGGTCAAGAATACATTCGTCAGGTAGATCAGATGAATTGTGGTCGTAAGAATCATTGTCTCCCATATTATGATGAGCACTCTGATATTTTGTGCCGCTATCGACACCTGGATATTTTGTGCCGCCAAGGACACCCAAATATGTTGTGCTGCTAGGGACACCCAGGGAGTTCGAGGTGTAATGACCTCCATTAGAAATTGAGGTGCTAGGACCTCCCAGATTTGATGAGGTGCTGGGACCTCCCATGGTGCTCTTGAGGATAGGATCTATGTTTTTACTTTTCTTTTGTCTTTTGCCCCTCGTATTGGTGATATCATTAAAGAGGATCTCTGTGACCTCGTCGTCCTCCATGGGGAGTCACCTTTTTGAGGACATGACCTGGTTCAGGGTCTCAAACACGCAGGTCCTCATCTCCTTTTGTAGGAACTTTTTAAGGTTTTTGCTGTCTACGTTAGCTGTAGGGGCGGTAGCGTCATCTGAGTCAGACATGGTGCACGTCAGAGAGTCAAGAGGTAGAAACCTCTAAGAAATGTAATAATAAATTAAGCTCCAAGTAATTCATTACAGTAGTTGTAAGCTAAAAAAATATGGATGCAGGGGAACTGCAGAGAAAATCTGCTTATTAATATTAGAGATCCGTTTGGAAATCCGCTTATTTAGAATCAGGAATAGATTTCCACCCCTTTTCCTTTTTTTTATGCAGAAATGAAATGCAACTTGCGTTAAGGATGGCAGCAGCCGATCGTGATTCCGAGGTCGAGTAACCCACGCTCGCGTGGAATCGATCAGCTGCTGTGCTATCCTGTTGTCAGGGGGATGACTTCGAGCGTGAGCGATCAGCTGGAGGACAGCATTAGCGCAACAATGGGTGTGTAGGGAAAGGGCCCTTCACAATGGGAGGACGTGACATCTCCGCTGCCAAGGATCCCTTCTTTAATTTGAGACGCGATGCAGGCCTAAGAACGAATGTACGCCTGCATCGGCTGAAGAACGGGAGGCGTAGAAGTGAGGGGGTCGCTGCGAATAACGTCACGCTGCTGCGGAGCGTATTTGAAGACGTTCGAAGATAAATAAAAGATAAGTGACAAAAGGGCTATCAGTGATAAGCCTTAAAACGTTAAAGCCTCTATATAAAAAACGCTAAGCTGAAACAATAGAGGAGGTAGAGGGCGAGGGAATACCTACCTCTGAGGTATAGGGGGCTAAAATAGACAGAGAGAGAGAGAGAGAAATGAAACACTCACGCAATGGTTTTTGGATAAAAGGGGGGGGGGGGATTTCCATAAATTTGAAATCGGTATGGAGGCAGGGAGGGGTGAGATTAACCCATACATAAAATAGCAAGAAGAGGTAACATTTAAATGATTATAGGTAAAACAAGTGGAGTCACCTTAACTGCTCAGAGCCACATTTAAAAGAGGCAGATTGTTAATGGCTCATGCCCTTTATGCAATTTTTGAAGAGCAAAAGAAGGTTCCCGACAGGGTTTCACATTCTACAGCAAGAAATTCGGGCACTCTTCCAGGATAGATTATGTCTTCACAGATAGACAATCTTTTGTTAACAACAATAAAATACTTGTCAAGCCTAGCCATCTCTCAGACCACGCTCCCCTACAGTTCGTCCTCTTGAGAAGTAGTAAGCAGGCACAGTCCAGATGGACGTTGAAAAGAACAATTAATATTGTGATGTATGTGGCTGCTTGAAGTCTGCATTAAAAGAATATGCATAATGTAGCCTCCGTTCTTGTAATGAAATCCTGGAGTGCAGCCTTTCTTTGCGCAGCAGCGCAAGAACATTTGGATATATATATATATATATATATATATATATATATATATATATTATTTCAGCAGTGCGAGGATAGAAATAAGCTAATTGAAAAGCGAGGTTAAAAAGCAAATACTCAAGGGGTGGGATAAACAAGAACAGAAAGAAAATCCGAGGAATGGAGAGTACAGCACTGAGATACACAAGAAAACAATCTAATCATGAGCAAGAGACTGACCCAAAGTCCACTCTGAGTAGTATTCTATGCAATGATGTAAGCAACAGGCAGCTGGAAATGTCTATAGCGAGACCTTAAAAACAGAACTACATGGACCAGATTACCTACAGTGGTGCGTGGCAGGTTTTCAACTGTATATGTGGTGAAATGTATGGGTTAAACGCAATTTAATCTCTCTGGTGGACAACCACAAATAGCATGTATTACTGTTCGGAGACAGAAGGTTAGTTTTTAACTGTTTGATTGGCACAACCTTCCTGGTAAAAAGGACTGCACGGGACTCCTAAGTCATGTGGGAAGCTTTTGTTTGGCCCATAAGACAAAACTCAGAATGATTGAAACACGAATTCCTAAATTAGCCCTTACTTTCAAACACAAGCCCGGAATCCGTAAAATATTCTAACCTTCGAACTCGGGCTAAAATAGAAATTTAGTGGTCAGTAAAACCCCCACTAACTACTAGGCTCTTATTCCCCTCCCCTCCCCCCTCTGGTGTTTCTGCACCTTGAACAAAGAAAGTGAAATCCGATCTCCTTTAATTGGAGGGAAACGAGCGGCTCATGCACAATAAACAGGCCCAGAATAACACAAAAGCCCGCAAAGGAGCAATGAGAGAATACACATTCCCTGAATGTTAATCAGCAACAAAGGCGACACGTTTTGGGCGCTGAGTGGGGGCAGAATACTCTATTCAGCCGCTGAACGCGTGGATTAGCCTTGTTAACAGTGACAGTGTTTTAATGCAGGCTGGATTTAAAGCAAAAAAAGATATCCAGATGAGTAGTTGGAAAAAAACAGATATGCACCCATTGACAACTAACTGCCTTTATCTATTTCACTGGCGGTAAATAAATATTGCAGTGGCACACTGTATTAAGGAAAATAGTTACACTGCACTGTAAGGGCGGGTTGGTAAGCAGAGACCTGTCTGGAACCTGTAAGTCACTGATTTGATTCTTAGCAGAACTGACTCCACCTATCATCCTTCTGAGTTAACATGATATCAAATGAACTTGGTAAATGCGGTGAGACGTATGACATGGTCAACATTACACTATATACAAGAATCATGATGCACTTTGGGATTTTACATATTAACTTTAGTAGTATAGTTCCACATGGCAACCAACAGCAAAGCAAGCATACATAGCACATTCGCCAATTTGACTAACCCTGCTCTGGAAAGGGGGTGGGGGGGGGGTCTTCTGAAATAGGAGTTGGTCCATGCAGATCCTCTGCATTATGTGGAACATATTTTAACTAACTCTAACCATTTTAATTCTTGCTTGAACACCCCATAAATGGCCTCAGCACCCTTCTTCGTTCACATAGTGTGAACTTTCAAACAGCAGTGCATTCGTGGTTCTTTTGAACACAGCCTGGCCCAGCTACAACTGGAGCTGGAGCAATAAAATTGACAAACTCAGCAGGGCAGCAAAAATCAACTGGAATCTGGGAGGTTCAGCACAATTCGGAGCGCAAATAAAAAATAAAAAAGGTGCCTCCTATCAATAAGGCTGTTTTCCTGCGTCTCTGCCTCCACTTTCCCATCTCACCAAATTCTATGCCCCACCTCCCTTTCTGCTGGGTCATAATTTAGGAACAACAAATAAACTAACACCTGCCAGCTTGGTTACCCCCGATCTACAACATAAGGAAATAAACATGATCACTACACTGACAGATGAAATATCTCCTCTATTCCTTGCCCTGCTAGCTAAGGAATTCAACAGATGTGCCAATAACTTATCTCATTAGATAAAGTAATTTGAGCGAGCTTTAATACTTTCAGTTCCCTAAATCTCAAAGCTCCTTTGGCATCTTGGACTTCTCCACCTCGACTCCCGGCGTCAGCTCACGTTGTCTCTGCAAATCTGAATGAGGCAAAACATCCACAAAGTTAATGTCCACACCTGACAAGTTCCTTGCTCCTATCAATACATTAAAGATCAAAATCTCCAAGTCAAAGACCCATAAAAGCTCCAAAACTATTTCTTGTTTGCCTTCTGTCCAATTACAAGTGAAACCACTGCCAGGGTGCCAATATTACAAGCAACTTTGGGGTTAATCCAATCTTACTCCACAACACCACAGCAACCACAAATGGGAAAATCTTTAGGACGCAATGTTTTTTCCCTTGACTACTCCAGTGATCTTGCTAATTCTCCACCGAGCACCTCCCAGCCCAAAATCCCAAGCACCTGCTGCATTGGGAAATATTTGCCCTTAGTATAACCAAAGTGCCGGGTTTGGCAACCCAATACCTAGCAGATTGAAGAACTTAGCATTGAAACATAAGTTGTTTAATGCCACGTGCTTCCATCTCCTAGGGATTGGGTTCCCAAACCCAGCACTTTGGCTACAGTAAGTCTTTAAGCGCTGATAGACACCACACCATCGATGGAGTAGCACACCAATTAATTGGAACAATCAAGAGTAAAGTTTGGAAGTCAAGAGTGCACTACGATAACACATTAATCATTGAAATATTTGTCCTTGCCACAACATTTTATCATTCAATAACAACACTGTCCCAATGTTAAAATGCTTCATGACCGATATCCACCCAGATGGAGCAAAACTAACCTTCCGCGGAAAGCTTCAATCCCTACTGCTAAAAGTCTTCCTTGGTGGTATCATTCAATAGGCAAATTTTAATTGCCCCAACAAAAATCAGAACTTTCCCTAATATCATGATTGGTGTCCCAAATGTTTCTTCGAGCAACTATAACAATACCTCACCTTTGCCTTTCGGAAATCTGCCCTCTATGCATTCACAAAAATGTCAATACTTGACTCAGCACCAAAGCTTTTCTGGTGTCAAAAGATACTTACTGCTTCATTTCATTCACCTAAACCAACCTGTCCAGCAAAGATAAAGTCACCTAATTAATTGTAACATTCTGAAAACCTTGAGACCGCTGTGCTCATACTCTACGATTCTATCACTGGCCCTGTTTGGTCCAGCACCCCCAGTCTCGAAGTTATTGGTATATACCATCCACTGCACTCCTAACCCCATGCTCCCGTTTCCCACACCTACCTCTACCTAATGATCTAACCCTGCCCCTGGGTGGCAAGCAGGATAATACCCCTAATTCCACAACCCTGGATTCATCCTTACATGTCCTCACTAGGCCAATATATACCTGACCCATAACTCCAGGCTTTATTAAGTCCTCCTTTCCCTGCTGCAGGACCTTCAAAGCCCTCCTAACTTTGTTTGCACTACCCATTACCAGCCCACTAATTTATCAAACACAGATTACAACTCTAACTGCCCTGGCATACCTCACTAAATTTCTCCCACTGCTTCAGGTGTGCTAAGATACCCACAGAAAGAGGTTGCATATTACAGCAATTTCTAAACCTCACCCCTTACTTGGCTACCAATCACTCCCCTGTACTCTGTGGAGTAGGCTGCTCATCCAAAATGACCGTAGGAAGACATTGTCTTACCTCACCTATCTGCCATGCAGACCATGGGGTTGAGGACTTCTAACACATCACTGCCAATCAAATGGCTGGGTCTGATCCTGTTTAGGAATGCTTTCAGGAAGACATTTACTGGTTTTTACTCGCTAATGGTGGTAGTGGAGGGAAGCTACATTTTTGGCAAGGTAGTTTATGTGGGAGGGGTGTGCGTGTGTGTTTGGTGAAGGGGAGTCAGTTAAAGACATACTCGAAACAATTGTGCTGAAAATAGTATTTTCATGTTGACAGTATTGTAACCGTAAAAAATACAGGTGGTAACCTTATGAACACCGAACAATAATTTGTATTTTTTATATGTTTCAGTTTACTTTAGTCTATTCAGTTATTTAGGGTTACAACGTAAGGCCTAACAAAATCTAATATAACTTTAAAAACAACTTTTAAATTCATTATGTCTCATCCCATTAAATTCATACTTTAAAAAAACGTACAAAGTATTTATATACATTATAACATTTAATTAACATTGATAGATTATACACGAGTCGGGTGCTCTAGATACCTTAGATATGTTCTAGTACTAAAACGTTCTACAATGATAAACCTTCCTACTTGTATTACTAAGTGACGAACAAAAATCAAATGTTATTAATTATCAATGTGACTAAAGTCACCGAACTGTATTTCGATATATATTTTCAGAGTGACATTGTTTATTACGGTGGTATTATATAGCGCTGATGGAATGGTGTGCCATGGTCTGAGGTGTGACAAAGTGTTATAGTGTGACAGAGTATACAATACTGTACTGTGTGGTTACATGGTCCTATTTAGTGTGCTGGGACCTGCTGTAGTAATACTGAATGGTGTGGAGTTGTCCTTTGTGGTGTGTTACGGTGTCTAGTGATCTTCACTGTAGATGATGTTAAGTAGTGAAGTATGGTTTGTGTCATGTGGTGTGACAGGAGGCAATTATAAGGTATGGAGTGATGTCTTACTCTGTAGTACCATATATATCGCTGGGCATCATTTATATCATATTTTCTAGGAAAGAAATCTCACTGTCTTCAGTGAAGTGACATTGGTGTCCCTTTAGCCCTCGCTTACCTGTTACAATGGGTTTATAATAAACAGCAAAAACAGTAAATCTTAAGAATAAACAATAAACAATAAAGGCTGTGTGACTCTAAAGTGTTTATGATTTAGTATGTGTCAAATGTGGGGAGAGGGGAGGCTTGCCTGTCAAAACTATTTTCAATTTAAAGTTGGAGTGAATCCAGCATCTTGTATGTCATCAGGGCCACACTGCAGCTCAAAGTTGGTTGATGGGTTTTATGGAAGGAAAGCGTCAATGCATTTGGGGCATGTATACCTAAAAATTCAAGTTTGTTGACATTCTCTCAAGGGATCTCTGCTTCGTTCCCTGGCCCTGCCTTTTGTCTGTGAAACATTCTACCTCTAGATATAATAGGCTATCGCCATGTTCAGCCACCACAGGTCAATACTGCTTAACCTGCACAGGATACTGATGGTATGGATAACTAGGGCACAGTTTATTCACATCGATACTTTGGAGGAAAGAGGGCAGAGTAATATCACGCGTTTAATTCCACCAGCTCATTGCATTGTGGCCCCCAATACACACAATTGCTTTGCTGTACAAGGTGCCAGCCAGCATGACATTCAAAACCCAGCTACCTCTTTAAACACTCAGTGACTGTCACTGCCTTTGTCGCATTACAGTGGTCTGCTTCTTTTGGGGTAAAATCACGTAAAACAAATACCACGTAGATATATATAGGTTTCCCAAACTATTAATTCGTTTTTAGCTTGATACTTAGAACTATTTTTCCCACTGTAAATGTTATGTTCAATTATCGTAATGATTTAAACTATTTAGGAATTATTTGGTGGGTTTGAAGTAGGTTGGAAAGAAAAATACATACAGTGTGAAAATACGATGAAATACAAAACAAAAAAAACCTAAGCAATCTACAATGGAATCAAATTGTAGCCTCCTTTAATTCGTGTCTTTTCCATCAGAGAAAGAGACGAAAAGAAATAATTAGATTGTAACACACGGTGCTGAAAATGATTCATTCTGTTAAAAAGTAGGGAAGCCTGAACTATAGGCGCTCTTGGGGATGTATGTACCTCTCCCTAGCTGCAAACTCCCCACTTACCAAATTCCTAAACATGCGGCCAAAAGGACAACTACACAAAGTAGCACAGCGAAGACGATGGCGTGTGCATCTTTCCACAAGTTCCCACAGACCCAACTGCAGTTCAAGTAAAACTCTTTTCCATTATAAAACACGCCATTTGTGAAATCCTAAAACGGACACTTCTTCAGTTATGCACAGAAGGTTACTTTCGGTTCAAAATAGAGTTGACTTTCAGTGCCTCATTCACACATTAAAATATAGACTGGTCCCTAATTTAGAAGTGCTGTTAGCGCGTAAACAAAGACTGCTCCCCTTCATTTGAAAATAAATGTCACTAGGGAAAATGCAAAAATAATGTACATTTTAACAGCGAGTCCCACTGAGAGGACAACACAGCTAGCCTTCACAAAATCGGGTCTCAATGACACATCTCATAGGATGGAGTTTCCAATGGAAAAAAATAGATCACTATGTATCAAGCCTTTTGCGAATCGCAAACGGCCTTTTTGCATGTTTTGGGATGTATGAAATATTCCCAAAAAGGAATGGCAAAGATTTGCAATTCCTTCTTTTGCCGTAGCATTTAAGGAATCGCAATTTTGCGATTCCTTAAATGCTATGTATGTAGCATTTTTGGGTTGCGATTTTCGGTTAAGAATTCGTAAATTACCACCAACTTGTAGTTGATGGTAACTTGCGAATTCTTCAAAGAATGCACAATTTGGCATTTTTGAAGGTGGCATGTGATGCACACACATGCCCATAGGGCATGTATGTGCGCCATATGCACACACATGTACATTTCAGGGGTGCAGCAGGGTGTCCTTGAGACACCCCTGCACCCTTGAAATAATTCTCAGATTGCGATTAGCAAATTGCGAATTCGCACTTTGAGCATTATTTCGCAATCATTCCTATGGGCCTTCTGGCCCATAGGAATGCATTGGAAATTATTCCTTAATTGCGAATTCGCAAAATGCGAATTCGCAATTAAGGAAGATTAAGGAATCGCTAAAAAATAGCGAATTTCTTCATACATACCATTTTGCAATTCCTAAATAGCGATCCCTTAAAAATCGCTATTTAGGAATCGCAAAAGGGTTTGTTGATACATATGGCCAAAATGCCCACATGCATCACTGAGAATTGCATTCGCAAACGGTGCGAATCGCAATTTTCGGCCGTTTGCGAATGCAATTCTCAAATTTTGGATGCATCGTGCTTTTCGCAATTTTAGGAATCGCAACCATGTTGCGATTTCTAAAATTGCGTTTGCATTTAAGAAATCGCAGTTTGAGATTTCTTAATTGCAATGCATGATCATTTTTAAATTGCGAATTCGCAAATTGGAAGGGGTAAATTAGCATGAAGTTGAGCTTCATGCTAATTTACCGAAAACTTTCAAACATGCACAAGTTACATATTTGAAAGTTTTAATTTACACACACACATGTCTTTGGGGCATGTGTGTGTGTAAATTGCATTTAAAGTTCAATTTCAGGGGTGCAGGGAGGGGTTATTTGGACCCCCCTGCACCCTTGAAATTGCATTCACATTTTGCGAATTCGCAAATTGAAAATCGCAAAATGTGAATGCCTTCCCATTCATTCCTATGGTCCTTTTGGGAATTAAGGAAAACCTTCCCATTCATTCCTATGGGCCTTTTGGCCCATAGGAATCAATGGGAAGGTTTTCCTTAATTGCGATTCGCAAATTGTGAATCGCAATTAAGGAAAAATAAGGAATCGCAAAAAAAGTTGCGATTTTTTCATGCATTGCCGTTTGCGATTTCTAAATTGCGATTCCTTAATTTTCGCAATTTAGGAATCGCAAATGGCAACAATGATGCATGTGGCCGTAAGTTCCCTAAAAGGTAATTTTCCTCCTTCTTTACTTTTTGTTAGAATGAAAAATAATTATAGGTTATAGACCCAGCTTGCACATTTTCATTTGTTTTCAATATAACGTGTTCTTGCAGCAGCAAATTAAACTTTTTAGTTTTCACATACACATCCAAAAATAAAAAAAATGTTTTTTTTCTTGTTTGAAAGCATCACAATTGAAATCAGATTTGAAAAGAAATGCACAAAAACACACCCATTCTATTTTTTTTTCTCAACACATCGTACCTCAAAATGGCTAGTTGTATGGACCCTGTACCCTGTCCACGGTGAAGGAGGCCTTAATTAGACAGGCAGAGATTTAGCCGCAGAGTGGAAAAACCAACATTGTCACTAGGATATGTCGAAACCATGGTGAAGAGCTAGCAACAGCTAGACTACGGCAGAATGAGCAGTCGGCATCTGCCCTGTAGGCCTTTAACACGTAACACTGTATGTGCGCCTCAAAATGCACAGAGCGATTGTTGGGGCGATGTAGACAAATTGACTCAAATTGGAGCACTGTTGGCCATACAAACGTAAAGCTTGTCGAACACAGAAACATGGGAACAGCTTATGGCACTCTGAAAAGTCAATAAAGTGAGAGCACTATTAAACTATTTTAAATGAGAAAAAACTGCCATATATTGCACCCTTTAAAGCATAGAGCTTTGGTAATACAGAAGAAAAGTTATAAACTATTCCAACATTTTGATTTTCTTAAGCCGTTGACTGTTGTATAATAGCAAACACATCTTTAAAGAACTGCAAAAAGATTAAAGGGATTTGGAGATTTTATTCTCTCCTTTCAACCAAGCCGCCCTAAATCCTACTAACACAATTCTTTAGTGGCCTATGACACCCAAAGAAACCCAGGAGGGAGAGTCTGATTGTATTTACAGTAATCTAATTACAACAAGGCTTTTATGCAGCCCTGGCTTGAACCTTCAGCAAGATCTAGTCTCAAGTATGAACTTTCATCTCTTTAAACCGACTTGCATCAATTATTATATTTTTTTTTAAGTGTAAATCGTCAAAATGTGGTACAATATTCTCTGCATGTGGTTTAATTTATGATCATTGCTTCCTTTCTGCAGCTTTACTAGCCCACTGTGTGCACAAGTTTGTAGGAATGTGAAATTAACACAATCAATCTATTTCGTTAAGAGAAGGCTGTTTTTTTTTTGATCTAATACTTGCTACCCATATATTAAATATGATGAAAATATATACATCAATATGATGAAACCTCCAGCGCTGCTGTATTTCTCTCTCTCTCTTTAGTTAAGTGAAAAAGAGACTAATCCATTGTGTACATGTAATAAATATGATGGACTAGTAGGACACGGCCAAAATGTTATCCCATTCATGGAGAAAATATGCAATGAAATTTAGCCTATGTACTTTGCTGGTTTGCTCTGGTGTGGCAAGAGTGAGAACTACATTTTGTAAAATCAGAGAATGCATTATATTCTCTTAAAGTTTTGCAAATATATTTAATTCCAGTTAGCGAATGGTTAAGTCAAGTGATTACTGAATATGAAAAGCATGAATTGAGTAAGCACCTATTTCAACAGAAAAGAATGTCACAAAAGTATACTCCATTACTTGTAGAAAAAAGCTTAGTATTTACCATTTTTAAATAGTGGGAGAAAGTTTAATTCTTATCTTTATAAGAGCGGAAAAGTATCCAATATTTGAAATATATATTTTGGTTTATTTTCTTACTTATAAGGCATAATAGCACATTCAAAATAATAAGTTGTTCACTTGTCCAAAGAAGGTCAAGTGCTTCGCAATCATTTGTTAGTCACTAAAAGCATTCCAAGCAAATAAAATAAATCCAGAGGTACGTGCACAATTTACCAAAATATTAACTACAGTATTTCTACATAAAAAAAACAATATCCATTGGCTTCAGGGAAGGTTAACAAAAGTAATGGGGATAGCGCTCAGCATGCTGCCATTACATATGATCAACTCAATATTTAAAATATTTAATGAAGTAAAACGTATATAGCTTATTCCCCTCCTCCCACACTTAGTCCTACTGTTCGACCTGGCACCTTGGCGTCCCGTTACCCTGACTAGACGCAAGGGTCCCTATTTGGTCAAAGGTACCTACCTCTGCTAACTAGAGACCCCCAAATCTAACACCTACTATTACTGTTCTTTACACCAATCAACGAAGTACAGGGCCAGGCAGCTAGGCTTACGCAGAATCCTACACTGTACTGTAATGTTTACTCCCTTCCTTTTCATTCAGTATTTTCCATCTACAACTTAAGCGCCATAACCCAACAACAAATTTCAGCTTCACAAAAATGTAGTAAAGAAGCAACAACAACAAAATAGCCACTACTTTCGCCTCCTTGTAACCCATACTTAAATGAACCTTGCAGTGTCCCCAAATGAGCGAAAAACCACCTGGGCAGAGAAACAAAACATCTGCCCACACAGAGTCTAATGAGCTTATAAGGTGATGTACAGAGCTTTGGTAATGCAGAGAATTAAACTTGAAAATTTAAAATGGGGGCAGAAGTTTGCTTTTTCTTAAATGTGCGTGTGTGGAGGTAGGTGGGTGTGCGTGTGTGTGTGTGTGGAGGTAGGTAGGTGTGTGTGTGTGTGTGTGCGTGCGTGTGTGGTATTGAGGGTTATTGCGTGCTTTGCACTTCAATTAACTAAACATTATTTTGTGTAATATGGACCAATACCGCCATCATATTGAGATTTTAGTGACATGATTATTTATCACGAAGGCTAAGTGGCTAGTAAATGCCATCTGAATCCAGAAATACTTTTCTTAGTACACTTTACATATTATGTCATTCTTAGAAGACATTAATTTATTTTCATTTAGCCAGAGAACAAAAAAATGTTTACTGAAAACATAATTTAATTATTGCAGGGGGCGTGGCTAGCAGCCAACGAGAATGGCCCCAGCCTAAGTGAGCTCCCGTTCCCCACATACCATCCTGCCGTAATCCTGTGTCATCCACGTGAGCAAAAAAGATGTGGCACCGCACTCCATACCTGTGGGGCTGAAGCGGGTGAATTTTGCAGTCGAACAGTGGCATCTGCAACCCCCTTTTTTCGAGACATGGAGGCGGTGGTAATGGCGGCTCTCCGGTGCTGACGAGAGAGGCTCGGGGGCGGCGGCAGCGAGGTGGTCCTGACGTGCCCTACAGAGCTTGGATGGTGATCTGAGCGGCACCGGACACTTGCTGGGGGCAGTGTAGTACTCCGGACCAGGCAGCGCATGGAGCCGGGACCTGGGTGGTGAGAGCCAAGACCTGGGTGGTGAGAGCCGGGCGGCTGGCACTCCAACTTGAGGTCCCGGATTGAAGGCCTGGTGATCGCAGCATTTCAGGAGCCTTGGGGGGAGCCCGGGCAGGCGGCGGTGACAGCAAGGAGGCGGAGACTGGCCTGGAGCTCCGGCAGAAGACGAGGCGCTGAGGGGGCAGAGGCGCAATGTCGAAAAGTGGTGGCCGGATGCAGTATGGAAGATAGCGTATGGTGGCAGGGAAGATTAAGAGACCCGGCGTAGGTGACGCGGTGCGCCCCACTACGCGAGGTCCCGGCTGCGCGGCCCACCGGGCCTAGAAACATCAGACGGCCGTTTGCAGATCCCAGGCGGCTGGAGGAAGCGGAAGAGCCCGACCCCATATATTTGAGGCGGACACGTTTACATGGGCCAGATTTAACTCCTGAGACCCCGTGCTCCATAAAATAGTGGCAAATCTGGGAGCTAGAGAGTGTGACCAGCAGCCACTCTGAGGACGCGGTGACTCTCCACGGTGAGGTAGGACATCCTCCTGGTGGGGGCAATTGTGACCTGTATACCCCGGGGCTGGAGCCTTTACCCCAGAGCCTGTGGATGGAACCCCTGCGTAGGCGATTTAGAGGCCCCACCGGCGAGTGCTGAAAGAAGCACTGGTAGCGCTTGTGAATAGGGCTGGGTGAGCGCAGTGGTGGCTAATTCGACCTGACGTTTCAATGCGGTGGGAAGTGATTTTCGGCCTTCATTGTTCCTGAGAGTTCCTTTACGGAAGAGGTAGTTGCCCCCTGGGGGGCATCCTGCTGTGATTGGGGCTGGAGCTGTAGCGGCAGTGGTGAGACCAGGCTGTCTCTGGGGTCCAAACTAACTTAGAGTGAGTTGTAAACGGACTTGCCCTAGACCCTAAAGAGGTGTTGATCCGGAGCTGGCGGTCTTCCTCGCTTGGGACGCTTGAAGCCGGTCGGGAGAAGGAAGCAGAGGTCTTGAAGAATCTGCATGGATGGGTGAAGTGGCTGCCTACCCGATAGCTTAGACAGCAGGTGCAATCCTGAGTAGCCCTGAGATCTTCCTAGCCCTCGGGACGACGTCAGTTTGCATATATGGCGAAGGGGGTAGGGGCCCTAAAGCGAACGCCCTGAAACAACTGCCCAAATTTGCTTGGTCTAAGGCCAGGGATAAGGGTGTGCCGCAACAAATGGGGATGGATGAAGGGCCAAATGTCCCTAAGCAGGGCCCGGAGCCGACACTGCTTGATGTTATAGTGGCGATTAGTGGAGTGCGCACCTCACTGGACTCAGTTACGGTGGAGGTCTCTCTCATCAGAGCAGACTTTAGAAAGATGGACGACAGGGTGAAGGAACTGAAAATTGCAACTACGGCCTTGCAAACGGATATGTCAGAGCTCCAAACGCAGATGGTCGTGCTGCGAAAGAAACAGGAGCGAATGTCACAGCAACTGAACGATTATGAAGGCCGCGCCCGCCGTAACAATATATGCATTTTAGGGGTTCCGGAACGAACAGAAGGGCCTGCGGTGGACCTATATCTGGAAGACCTCATCACCACGCATCTCAAACCCAAGACGCTGTCCTGCTGTTAATCAATCGAGAGGGCTCACAGGGTGCCGGGTGGTAGGCCCAAACCAGGAGCCCCCCCGAGGCCCCTGATAGCTCGAGTATTTAACTTTCGAGACCAAGACATTATCCTAAAAACGGCGAGATTCAGTCCCCCTGTGAAAGCTGATAACTATGAAGTTGCCTTCTTCCCGGATTTCACGGCCAAGGTTCAGGCCCAACGCCGAAGTTTTCAGGCGGTGAAAAGAGAACTTCGCGGCCGTGAAGTGAAGTATGCCATGCTGTTTTGGCAAAGCGGAGAGTGGAATCGGATGGCAAAACGTGGTTCTTTGAGTCACCGATGGACGCTTGGGACTGGATGGAAGATGGAGTAAAGCTGGTAGCCAAAGAAGAGACCGTGCTGGCAGATCGGGCCAGCAAAGGAGTGGCCACACAGAGGCGCTGGGAAAAGGCTCGGCGGACAGAGGAGGTCCAGCTACGGAACAGGAACAGGATAAACATCGTGGAGAGTTGACGGCGTTGGAGCCCGCTCGCAGAACAGGTGTGGTGGGGAAGGGACATGGTTCCAGATGCAACCTTATAATGGACACTGATGGTGGACGCTGGCGATCTGGTAAGGTATTGGGGGCCTAACTGACAGGATCCACCCAAGAATTAAGTGACTGTATAAAGTGTATGGCAGGACTCATAAATTGTGATATGTATATGCAGGGGAGGGACTGACTGACCCCGTGCATTTTCAGCATTCTTGGGGGGGGGGGAGGCACTCTGCCATGTTTGGGAATGAGTAGTTTCAAATCCACGGGCAGGGGGGCAGGGAGTGGGGGAATTGGAGGAAAGATTGGTGTTTTTGCGATAAGGGTAAACTATAAATTTACTGTTTCGTTATGTGATGATATTCAGGCTGGTTTCAGGAGTGACAGACACAGGTATGACAGAATTGCTCTTGCTTGCATGACACGTCATGACGTATTTGCCGTTCTGTTGACCTATCAGCTTGTGGATACTAGCATGCCGTGAGATGGGGGTTGATAGGAAACTAGTGCTCTCTGTCCTATCTTGGAATGTTAACGGACTGGGTGACAAAATAAAGAGGGGTATTGTCCATCAGTATCTAAAGAGACAGTTCCCGGACCTTGGGCTGCTGCAGGAAACCCACCTTGTGGGGAATAAAAACAAGGCCCTCAATAGATGGGGTTACAAGCTCCTGGTCCACTCTGACTATACCACTGTATCTAGGGGTACGTGTATCCTAGTAAAAAAGGGCATGCCCCTGATTGTACACAAGACATGGGCTGACCCGGGGGGCGGTTTGCTGTGGCCGAAGCCCAATGGGAGGGGAGAGCTCTTAATGTGGTTTCTGTTTACCTGCCACCGGCACTAGATAAGGTGGCCCTGGCCGACCTTGGTAAAGTGTTGACCAAACTCCCTGATGGTACCTTGATAATGGGCAGGGATTACAATATGACTATGGATGAAGCAATCAACAGGGGGCCAGACCAAATGACCTTATAGCAGAATTCACAGGGGCAATAGGCCTCTCAGATGTGGGGCGGGAGTTACAATTAGTAGTTTTTAAATATACGTACTTCTCTAGTGTACACAGCAGTCTCTCTCGCATTGACTACTTCCTAACATACACGGCCTCCATAGGTAGCTTTAGGCACCCTCAGACGATTGAGTTCACTCACGGATTGAGTTCACTCACGGGGAGCAACATGCACGGAGTACTATAGTTATTAATCCATGGCTGTTGAAAATCTCTGATATTCAAGCAGAACTATGTAAACAAACTTGGAACTATCTGGCCAAGAATTTGGGATTGGTGGACTCTGCCCAAATTATATGGGAGGCATATAAGGTGGTCTTAAAGGGACACGCCTTGTCACTGAAAACGACGTATATAGCAAACAGGCACCAGAAATTGGTTAAATTGGAGGAGGAGCTCCGAAAGCTTGAGGCAGAACACGGAAATAATCCTTCAGGTGAGACACAATACAGATTGAAACTCAAACAAGACGAATACAGACTCAAGACAAGTGAACACATGATGGCCACACATAGTGCTACCCAACATGGGTTGTACGAACTGAGCGATAGGGCCGGGAAGACCCTGGCATGGTTGGAAAGAAGGGAGCAGGGTGCAAGGTGGGTGCCTCGACAAACGTCACCTAGCGGGGAGGTCCTCCAACACCCCAAGGATATCGCAGAGGCATTTGCAGATCATTTTGAAAGAGAATATTCCCCCTCCACTGCATATACAGCAGAGGGCTGACGCCAGCTTTTGGCGGATAGTGATGTGCCGGCTCTCTCGGAGCTCAACAGTGATGCAGTGGACGGGGACTTGACTGATGAGGAAATCCGGAAAGCTTTTGGACAAATTAAGTCTGGGAAGGTGATGGGGCCGAATGGCACCCCCGTTGACTTCCTCAAGGTGATGACCTCTCAAGTCGTCCCACATCTGCGGGCAATGTACGAGGAAAGTTATGAGACAGGATGTCTGCCGACAGACCAATGCATTGCTGGTATTGTGGTTATTCACAAGACGGGGAAGCCGGTGGACGACTGTGGCTCGTACAGGCCCATCTCGCTGATAAATGTGGAGGCGAAGATCTTGGCGAAAGTACTTGCCAAGTGCCTTGGGTCAGTGATCTCCTCCTTGGTACACCCAGATCAATCTGGGTTCATGCCAGGGAGAAATACGGCTCTTAACATACGCCGACTGCGATGGCGCGCAGGGAATTTTTACAGGAAGACGCAGCTATATTGCCCTTAGATGCCTCCATGGCATTTAATTCTATTGAATGGCCATATCTATTCGAAGTTCTTGCGAGGGTCCGCCTTGGCCCCAAATTTATACAGTGGGTGAAACTGCTATACACGGACATACAAGGGCAGGTGAGGGTTAACAACTATGCATCCCAGGCGTTCACGCTAAGAAGGGGCACCAGACAGGGATGTCCACTGTCCCCGCTGCTGTTTTCCCTTATGCTGGAGCCCCTGGCGGCCTGGATCCGCCGAGATGTGATGGTGCGGGGCTTCCGGTGGACACTGGAATGTGAGGACAGAATATCCCTCTATGCCGACGATATATTGCTGTACCTTGCTTTCCCATACAAGTCCATACATACCGTTCTCAATATTTTCACAAATTTTGGGAAGTAATCAGGATATGCAATTAACTGGGGTAAGTCTGTGCTGTTCGTGCTACATGGGCAGACGCCGCATCTCCCCAAAGACTGCATGCTAGTGGTCGCAGTGGACAGTTTCAAATACCTGGGAATCATTGTTACATGAGATCGGGCCCTCTTTTACAGCCACAATTTGGCAATCCCGCAGGCCAGACTGCGAGCAGACATGAAACATTGGAGGTCACTGCCTCTGTCTTTGGTGGGCCATGCTGCCCTTTTTAAAATGTTGGCACTCCAGCGATTTTTATATATCCTCCAAAACTGCCCACACCAAATTCCAGATGCGTACTTTGTAGCGGTTGAGGGGGAGGTAGGCACACTAGCACTTCAGAAACTAACAAAAGGATGGTACGACGGGGGGATAGTGTTGCCTGATCTCAGGCTTCACTACTGGGCGCCTCAGTTGGTGGTCGTGAATTATTGGATGTCCACTCTGCCAACTGACCCGGCCTATGCCCTGGACAGATACCAGATGGATCGCTCGGGCTATCTGGGCGCCCTGTATTCCCGCATCAAGCGACAGAGATATGTTGGTCCAACACTACACGCAATACAAATTTGGCATTTGGCAAACTTGCGACTGGTATGGGCTGGTGTTCTCACCAAGGCAACACCTTTGTGGTACACTCAGAAACTAGGCATGCTTTGCTATCAACCGGGGTTTGATAGGTGGGATATGATAGGCATCTCAGCAGTGGAGGACTTGGTTAGGAAGGGGGCAATACTCAAATCTGAAGATCTTCAAAAGAGCTACCAGATGGCTCCGGGGGAGGTATTTAGATACCTACAAATAAGGCATGCCATACAGGCGGCCTTCCCGAACTGCGAGGACATACCAAACTCGTCCCCACTGGAGGATCGCTTACTTAATGACCCACTGCAGTCTAAAGCAATATCGTTGACGTACAAAAAACGTAGTAATAATTTACCGGTTAGTTTTGGCAAGCTCAAAGAGAAATGGGAGAGAGACCTGGGGCTGATCGGAGAAGAAGATTGACGGGAGGTTCTTATGTCCCCTAGGGAGGCAGCCATCACGCTCAGATTTAGACTGATACAACTCTGGATTCTCCAAAGGTGATATATGACGGGGATAACTCTTGCAAAAATAGGGGCGAGACAGGATGATCTATGCTTAAAGGGCTACATGCAACAGGCTACCTTCTATCACACAATATGGGAGTACCCACTGGTACACGGTCTCTGGGAAAGAGCCACGAATCATATGCAGTCGGCATTGGGAAAGACGGTGGACCTGACGTCCCGCCTGGGACTGAATATGGGCGGACTCGGACCTGACTGAAATTGAACAACAACTGGTGACTCTGGGTTACACGTTGGTTAAAAGAGAACTGGCAAAGGGATGGGGTGGAGCGGCACCGCCTGCTGTATTGATATGGCTGAAAGAACTGGATAGGTGTATGATTGCGGAGAAGGAGGTGTTTGTAATCAGGGGTGCCTGGGGAAATGGGAAAAAAATGGTCAAAATGGAACACCTACAGGGGAGAGATTTGTGTGTCACCCATGGTGGAGTTGGAAATGCGTAGAAATGTGGATAGACACGCAACTCTTTGAAATATCTATTTTTTCAACCTCTGTAACATGCCTGCTGATGAGTGTAATTTGTTAATCACATATGTTAATGCTGTATACTTGTCTGTTGCAAACCTTGATTAATGAAAATAAATTAAAAAAATAAAAAATATATATATATTTTTATTATTGCCCTATGCGATTTGATTATCAGTAATACCTAGCACTGGCAATGGCAGTAGGTCTGGCTTTAAAGGAATATTGCATGGTAATCTGAAGCATTACAAGTAAATAGCATGGGAATAGATATGTATTTGTGAGGAGGCAAAGAGCTGTAAAATAATATTAGTGTAAGTTAAAAGTTCAGGTGACAGTTGCACTGCCAAGCCAAACTTAAAAATCCATGCAGGTTAATGACTGCCCCCTACAATCTGTGCTGTTGCCAGAAACATACACCATAAATGACACTTTAATAGCATTCCAGTACCATGTGTGTACACCTGAATGCTCAAGCTTAGGCAGCTAGATAAACAAACAAAATGATCACAGCAAGCACATTTTTGTGTCAGCACACAATTGCTGCCCAATCAAAACATGCACTCCTAGCTCCCGCCATGCGGGAGTAACTAACTTGCTTTCGCTTACTAATATAACAAATTCTACTACCCTACCAATAAATCCATGAAATCGTTTCAGTACAAAAAAAATACATTAAGAAATATGCCCAATTCTGCAGGATGCGCTAGTCTTGGTCGTCTCTGATAAGCAACATTTACAAAACACGATTATCCCTACCCCGTACAAAGAAACAACACACACAGCAAATATTCAGATATTTCAGCACGATAAAGACAACTCTATATCTTGAATAAAGGACACATTATTATTGCACATGTTGTATTGCTTTTGCACTGTTTATAAAACCACTTCTATCACCATTTTCACCAATATCCATAAACTGGAAGAAATCTCCGTAGCTCTTCTCATTTAAATGTATTTTATTACTGATCTTTAAATGCCTTTTTTTCGAAGGTTCCACTGTGAAAGAAACCGTCTCCGTTTCGATGAGAAAAAAACACGCACCAACACAAAATCTTTCTCAGTGCATGACTGCCCTCTACAGGTCACATCAATGAGATAAAACAGACTGCTGAGTAGCACCTTTGACGAGTTAGGAGGGCCTGTTCTTACAAACTACTCCTTACATCGATGAGTGTCAATAGAGAATACCAGCAGAAGTAAAAAAAAGTGATCTACTTTTGAAAGAATGTTCATTTCACAGTATTAATGCTTAATTCCCGAAACCTTATTCCAAGAAATGTTAACAGTCTTAACTCTAAATTGGATTTTTCGCTACACAACCTTTATGTTGAGGCTGCCCGCAGCCAGCTTTTTTAAACGCCAAGAACTTCATAAAAATGTGGTTAATATACTTTTTTCTGTAAGAAGTTTTGGCATGAAAGTTCTGCATTGCTTCATAAAGCAGATGCTGTACTGCCATGACTTGCCCTTGCACGTTCCCGAACAGAACAGCCCTGTGTGCTTTTCCTTCCATGCACTCCACCACCACTGTCTGCGAGCCACAACCAAATGGGGGAGGGAGGGGGGACCCCTGTTGTGAGAGTGACTCCCGTCCTCAAAAGACAGTAGTGGTAGATGATGGAGCAGGGGAAAGACAAACAATTTTGTGTACCCCTTGTAAAGTCATTCTCTCAGAACTGTAACATTTGTTAATTGTGTGAAGCATGAAAACTAATCAACCAAGTGCACATAGAATAGGGCTGGGCGTAGTTGGCGTAGTTCCATTACGCACACTACGCAGAATTTTGGGGAAAAATGTGTGGAAAAAGAGCGCACGTCCTGAGGGTCCGTGTGCCCGGGACAGGGGTCCATAGTGCCTGGGCAGGCTACCCGATCTCCCCGGCCGAGCAGGGACTGGCCCCGGGGCCTGGGTTTTGGTCAGGGCCTGGGGTTTGGGAGCCCCCGCCCTGCGGCCTGCCAAGTGTCCATCTGCCCGGGACAAGGGTCCCTGGTGCAGAGCCCCGGAGACCTGCAAGGCTCCATGGATCCTGGGCAGTCCTCCCCTGGGTGGCTGGGCCCCAGGAGCGCCTGCGGGCCTCCCCATGCCGGAGGCCCAGCGTGGGGTTTCAGAGCCCCCCCCTGAGCCCTGCAGCCCCGGAGCCCTGCAGTCCCCAAGCCCTGCAGCCCCCGAGCCCTGCAGCCCCGAGCCCTGCAGCTCCCGAGCCCTGCAGCCCCCAAGCCCTGCAGCTCCCGAGCCCTGCAGCCCGAGCCCTGCAGCCCCCGAGCCCTGCAGCTCCCGAGCCCTGCAGCCCCCGAGCCGGCCGGGAAGTCCCGGTGAGGGCTCATTTATCTCCCGGATCCCAGCCAGGGGTCCAGGAGGTCGGACACGTTCGTGCCTAGGGTCCCCTGAGCCTTGCGGTGCACACCGGTTCCCAGAAAGAGGGATAGCCTTCCTCCGGATTACTAGGGGCATGGTCTGCCGGGGCACCTCTCCCGGGCTGGTGGTTCTCTGTCGGGGACCAGATGGTCTATGCCCGGACAACACCTCCCCTCCGTCCGGGGGCTCTCTCCTCCAGCCCACGGCGTGGCAAAGAGCCCGGGACAGGCTCCATGGGTCCTGGGCATTCCTCCCCCGGGCCCGAGAGCTCCGTTGGTCCTCCCCATGCCTGAGGCCTAGCCGGGGACCCCGAGCGCCCTGGAAGCGGAGCCCCAAAGCCCGGAGTGGGCAGATGGGAGTCCTTTCGGTCCTGGCCATCTGATCGCACCTTTCCCCTTGGCCATCTGGTTGCACGCAATGCTTTCCAATGTGGCGACCAGATGGTCGGGCCGGCCTGGAAGTCCTGATGAGGGCTCATTTGCCTCCCGGATCCCAGTCAGGGCTCCAGGAGGTCTAGGGTCCCCTGAGCCTCGCGGTGCGCACGGGTTCCCAGAAAGAGGGGTAGCCCGGCAGTCCTCCCCTGGGTGGCTGGGCCCCAGGAGCGCCTGCGGGCCTCCCCATGCCGGAGGCCCAGCGTGGGTTTTCAGAGCCCCCCCCCCTCCTGAGCCCTGCAGCCCCGGAGCCCTGCAGTCCCCAAGCCCTGCAGCCCCCGAGCCCTGCAGCCCCCGAGCCCTGCAGCCCCCGAGCCCTGCAGCTCCCGAGCCCTGCAGCCCCCGAGCCCGGCAGCCCGCGAGCCGGCCGGGAAGTCCCGGTGAGGGCTCATTTACCTCCCGGATCCCAGCCAGGGGTCCAGGAGGTCGGACACGTTCGTGCCTAGGGTCCCCTGAGCCTTGCGGTGCACACAGGTTCCCAGAAAGAGGGGTAGTCTTCCTCCGGATTACTAGGGGCATGTCATGCCGGGACATCCCTCCTGGGCTGGCGGTTCTCTGCCGGGGACACGATGGTCTATGCCCGGACAACACCTCCCCTCCGTCCGGGGGCTCCCTCCTCTGGCACACGACGTGGCAAAGTGCCCGGGACAGGCTCCATGGGTCCCGGGCAGTCCTCCCCCGGGCGTCCGGGCCCCGAACCCTGCTAGGGCAGGTGAGAGCCCTACCGGAAAGGCTTGGCTCGGGGCAAGCAGACGGGAGTCGGTTCGGTCCCAGCCATAAGGTCGCACCTGTCCCCTCGACCATCTGGTCTCACACAATGCTTTCCAATAGGGCGACCAGATGGCCGGGCCGGCCTGGAAGTCCTGAGAGGGCTCATTTGCCTCCCGGATCCCAGCCAGGGCACCAGGATGTCAGGCACGTTCGCGCTCTGGGTCCCCTCCGTCACTCGGCACACACGGGTTCCCAGAAAGAGGGGTAGCCTTCCTCCGGATTACTAGGGGCAAGGGTATGCCCGGACACCGCTCCCGGGCTGGCGGTACCCAGCCGGGGACCACATGGGCTGGGCACGGGCAACACCTCCCAGGCACCCGGGGCTCCCTTCCTCCGGCCCGCAGCGTGGAAAAGTACCCGGGACGGGCTCCATGTGTCTCGGGCAGTCCTCCCCCGGGCGTCCGGGCCAGAGAGCTCCGGTCGTCCTCCCCGTGCCGCAGACCCAGCCGGGGTCCCCGAGCTCCCGGGAAGCGGAGCCCCGAGCCCCCAAGCCCTGCTAGTGCAGGCAGGAGCCCTACCGGGAAGGCTCAGCTCAGGGCAGGCAGACGGGAGTCCGTTCGGTCCCGGCCCTCTGATCACACCTGTCCCCTCGGCCATCTGGTCGCACACAATACTTTACAATGTGCGACCAGATGGCGGGCGACCAGATGGCAGAGCTGCCCTTGGAAGTCCCGATGAGGGCTCATTTGCCTCCCCGTTCCCAGTGAGGGCTCCAGGAGGTCGGGTACTTTCGCGCCTTGGGTCCCCTCTGTCACCTCGTGTGGGTAATTGTCCTCCGGATTACTAAGGAGAGGGTCAGTCAGACCTCTGTAGAGTCCAGCAATTTTGAAACAGGGGAAAGCAGAACCCGGGCCTGCCCGCAGGGGCCCCTAGGGGCCAGGGTACGCACATGCCTCTCAGCCCCTTGCCGATGGTCCTTTATCTCAGAGTTTGCTCAGGCAGTCCTCTGTGAGGTCCGGCGATGCTGAGACGGGGGAAGGCAGCCCCGGGCCCGCCCGCTGGGGCCTCCAGGGGCCCGGGTACGCACCTGCCTCTCAGCCCCTTCCTGATGGTCCTTTTTCTCCGAGGTTGTTTCCTCAGTCAGATCTCCGTGAGGTCCGGCGATGCGGAGACGGGGGCGGGGGGGGAGGGCGGCCCCGGGCCCGCCCGCTGGGGCCTCCAAGGGCCCGGGTACACACCTGCCTCTCAGCCCCTTGCAGATGGTCCTTTTCTCAGAATTTGCTCAGGCAGACCTCCGTGAGGTCCGGCGATGCTGAGACGGGGGAAGGTGGTACCTGGGCCTGCACCTGCCTCCTGGCCCCTTCCCGATGGTCCTTTGTCTCTGGGTCTGCTTGCCCCGGGAGCAGGCAGGCAGGGGATGCTAAGCCAGCATACCCACTGCGCAGGGTGGCCTGCCAGGGGATGCCCCAGCTGTACTCTGATCGATTGGGCACTCTAGGTCCGTTTAGGGATTGACTGCTTTGCCAGCCTCAGCTGTTTCGAGCAAAGAGCTTCTTCCCCGCATGGACCGTTCGACTCGAGGGCCTGCCGCCTGGCGGGAGGCCTTGAACCCAGCAGAGCGAAGGCCGTGTGGCCCTGGCAGCTCGTGCCCCCCCAGTGGTCTGACCCGAGCAGTAAGGGTCAGTGGTGCCAGGTCCTTAGAAGCTGCTACCCAGCAGGTCTGTAGGCCCCGCGTGCCACACCGTCACCTCTCTCTGCCCAGCACATTTCCACAGCAGCTCGGAACGACTGTTCCGAGGGGTGCCGCCGCCAGGCTCCCGCACTCCTGCATCTTGCTCAGGCTGCGCCTCGGCCCGCCTCTCCCGCCCGGGGGAGACGGCTGGGCCTGCCGGTGCCCATGCGACCGCACATCTCCACACCCTCCAGCGAGCCCTCCTGCCCAGGCCGGTGGACTCCTTCCCCTGGCAGTCTCCAGAGAGATGGAGGGGTGTGCAAAGGTTGCCAGTTGGAGAGATGGGCACGCGGCCCCCACCCCCGTCAGCAGGTGCGGCTACCTGGTTGATATCCTGCCAGTAGCATATGCTTGTCTCAAAGATTATGCCATGCACATGTAAGTACACACGGCCGGTACAGTGAAACTGCGAATGGCTCATTAAATCAGTTATGGTTCCTTTGATCGCTCCATCTGTTACTTGGATAACTGTGGTAATTCTAGAGCTAATACATGCAGACGAGCGCTGACCTCCTGGGACCAAGACCAATCGGGCTCGCCAGGCCGCTTTGGTGACTCTAGATAACCTTCGGATGTCTACCCTATCAACTTTCGATGGTACTTTCTGTTCCTACCATGGTGACCACTGGTAACAGGGAATCAGGGTTAGATTCCGGAGAGGGAGCTTGAGAAACAGCTGCCCCATCCTAGGAAGGCAGCAGGCGCGCAAATTACCCACTCCAGAATCGGGGAGTTAGTGACGAAAAATAACAATACAGGACTCTTTCGAGGCCCTGTAATTGGAATGAGTACACTTTAAATCCTTTAACGAGGATCCATTGGAGGGCAAGTCTGGTGCCAGCAGCCGTGGTAATTCCAGCTCCAATAGCGTATATTAAAGTTGCTGTAGTTAAAAAGCTCGTAGTTGGATCTTAGGATCGAGCTGCCTCTTGGCGCCACCTTGATGCTCTTGACTGAGTGTTCTGGGGGGCCGAAGCGTTTACTTTGAAAAAATTAGAGTGTTAAAGCAGGCCGGTCGCCTGAATACTTCAGCTAGGAATAATGGAATAGGACTCCGGTTCTATTTTGTTGGTTTTTGGAACTAGGGCCATGATTAAGAGGGACCGCCGGGGGCATTCGTATTGTGCCGCTAGAGCTGAAATTCTTGGACCGGCGCAAAACGAACCAAAGCGAAAGCATTTGCTAAGAATGTTTCCATTAATCAAGAATGAAAGTCGGAGGTTCAAAGACTATCAGATACCGTCGTAGTTCCGACCATAAACAATGCCGACTAGCTATACGGCGGCGTTATTCCCATGACCCGCCAAGCACCGTCCGGGAAACCAAAGTCTTTGGGTTCCGGGGGGAGTATGGTTGCAAAGCTGAAATTTAAAGGAATTGACAGAAGGGCACCACCAGGAGTGGAGCCTGCGGCTTAATTTGACTTAACATGGGAAACCTCAACCGGCCCGGACACGGAAAAGATTGACAGATTGATAGCTCTTTCCTCGATTCTGTGGGTGGTGGTGCATGGCCGTTCTTAGTTGGTGGAGCGATTTGTCTGGTTAAGTCCGATAACGAATGAGACACCTCCATGCTAACTAGTTACGCAACCCCCAGCGGTCGACGTCCAACTTCCTAGAGGGACAAGTGGCGTTCAGCCACACGAGATCGAGCAATAACAGGTCTGTGATGCCCTTCGATGTCCGGGGCTGCACACCGCTACACTGAACGGATCGGCGTGTGTCTACCCTTCGCCAACAGGTGCGGGTAACCCGCTGAACCCCGTTTGTGATAGGGATTGGGGATTGCAATTATTTCCCATGAACGAGGGTCATAAGCTCGCGTTGATTAAGTCCCTGCCCTTCGTACACACCGCCCGTCGCTACTACCGATTGGATGGTTTAGTGAGGTCCTTGGATCGGCCCCACCGGGGTCGGCAACGGCCCTGGCGGAGCGCTGAGAAGACGATCAACCTTGACTATCTAGAGCAAGTAAAAGTCGTAACAAGGTGTCTGTAGGAGAACCTGCGGAAGGATCATTAAACGTGGAGCGGCCTGAACGACTGACTGCGCTAGCCTGAAGCCCTTGGCCGCCTCCTGCAAGCACGCACCCCAGGGACAGGGCCCAGCTCTGCCCTGGCATGCCCCGGCCGGCGAAGTGGTCCCGGCCACAAGGGGTGCATGGGTAAGGACCGGGACTTCGGCAGGCCTCTTCCCCCTGGGGAGGGCCCGACCGACGCGTGATGTACTGGGCATGGGGGGCAACAAGTCAGATCCGTAACTTCGGGATAAGGATTGGCTCGAAGGGCTGGGTCGGTCGGGCTGGGTCGCGAAGAGAGGCTGGGCGTGCGCGGCAGCTGGAAGAGGCGCCTCCCTCTGGGGTGGCGGCGACTCTGGACGCGAGCCGGGCCCTTCCTGTGGATCGGCCCAGCTGTGGTGGTCACCCTCCCCATGCCCCCTCCCCGGGGGCGCAGGGCCGGCGTTCTACCTCGGCCGGCACTTAGTAGCTGACATAGCACTGGTGCGGACCAGGAGAATCCGACTGTTTCATTAAAACAAAGCATTGCGAAGGCCCGAGGCGGGTGTTAACGCATTGTGATTTCTGCCCATTGCTCTGAATGTCAAATTAAAGAAATTCAATGACGCGTGGGTAAACAACGGGAGTAACTATGACTCTCTTAACCTATTCTCGGTTGTAGTGGCCTGTACCTCCCAGGGGTCCCACCGGTAACTGCCTCTGAAGTAATAGACTCCGCGTAGAGAAGCATATGGAGACAGGCCAAACAAGGTTCTATCATGGCAGCGAGCGTGATAGTGAGAAATGGCGAAGCAAACAAACCCAATTCCAGATGGGGTAGTTCCTGGAGAATAAAAACCCTGTTAAGATGGTGTAAGGAGGTGCTGTCTTTCCCAGAAATCATTAACCTGCACTAGCTTCAAACAATGCAACAAATAACAACGATTCAGATCCCGATATAGGCCTTAGTTCACCCTTTATAGCAGAAGAAGACACAACAGTAGACCTCAGCAAATCCATCGAGTTTGTGGCCACCTCAGCCAAGAATGACATTGGTACAGCAACATTTTAAAATCTTTCTGATGTGTACGAGGTCAGCAAAGATGTAATAACAAAGAAAAGTGATTACACAAAAAAAGTCACTTATTGGAAGTACCCAAACGAAAAATATAAATGTGACTTGTGTGGAGACATATTGGGAACTTTTAAAGGACTGAGAAAACATGTCTCCAACAAGCACAAAGGCTTCAATCTCAAAACATACTGCTCAAAATGTGACAAAGAAGCCAAATACCACAATATTGCATGCCATTATGCCAAATGTAAAGGAAGACCTCAAAAAGAAGAGCTGCCATTCCTGTGCAGCTTCTGTGACCTCGGATTTGGAACAAAAATTTGTGTTTCTCAACATGCTGGGCATGCACATCCAAGAGCGCAAAATGAGGCTAGACTAGCAGCTCTAGCAAGCAGCAAACCGTCAAAATTATGGTCACAAGAAGAAATACTGCTACTAGCAGAATTGGAAAAAGTATATGAAAATAAGTGGAATATTAATGCGCTGATGGTTCCACATTTTGACAACAAGAACAGAAAACAAATTGCAGAAAACAGAAGAGATAGAAGAGATAAAAGCAAAAAATCCGCAAAAGATGTACTACAAGCATCAAATGTTTCTGAAAATGACTCTTGCGATGAACCAGAGGTTACAGTGGAAGTAACAACAGAAAAGCACAGAGACTTTATCAATCGAAAACGTGCGCAAAAAATCAAGAACTTTGATGAACTGGAAGACAGAATATCAGAAATCGAGAAGTACACTCAAAACGTAGAGCAGCACGATGCTGCTATGGATCTGATGGATGAGGTAGTGACTTATATCGCAGAAAACACCACTGATATAAGTCCTGCTCAGGTGTACCAACAAATGAACCAACAAGTGACTCAATAATGAACCTATGAACTCTGCTCAAGATGAGCACCAGAATGCCTCAGTAGGAAACAAGATAACAAAAAAAGACAAGAAAAACGGAAGGCCTAATCGGACGCACAAGAAAAATTATGCCAAAGCAAAGGGCAGCTATAAAGAATACCAGGCAATGTTTAAAAAAGACAAAA